>NC_059436.1:48159892-48202729 GCF_021028975.2 Sphaerodactylus townsendi | reverse complement strand
TCACAATTGTTTGCAAGTGGATTTTGCCATTCCACACAGCTTCAAAGGGCACTGAAAGCAGTTGGAAAGTGCATTATTCTGCATGTGCGGAATGAGCCAGAGGGACAGAGTATACCAATTTCCTGTTTTAGTTTGGCTGATGACCTTTCTCCTTGAAGTTTACCACACATGTAACCCAATTCTGTCTATCTATGCACAAAAGTTTCACTGTAATTGTGCATAGGACGGCTCCTTCCGTTGCGCTGAATTCTCCTGCTCTTTAAATGACTCAGCCAATTCTCTTTCACTGCACTGCAAGAGTGGAACTCCCCCCCAGAACACGATTCTACCACACTTTCCCTTGAAAGCCATCCCCAAATAATCCTTTAAAGGCCGTCTTTGGCATAACCCCTTAACCCTCATCTGCAATTATGTAAAAATGCATTTGCTCATATTCCGGTCATATTACTCTTTTTCTTCCCTTCCCTTTATTGTATCTTCTGCTGTTGAAATTTTGGCTGAAAATTCCTCAGGGATAGGGACTTTTTTTTTCTTAAGATAGTTTGCTAAGTTCAGCACTTACATTAGTGCTACATAAACAATACCTAATGATATTGTTATGATTTTTGCTGCAGTGGATAGTACTAAGTCCAACAAAACAGATGTGTTCAAACAATAAACCACAAGAAGAAGGAGAAGGAGGAGGAGGAGGAGGAGGAGGAGGAGGAGGAGAAGAAGAAGAAGAAGAAGAAGAAGAAGAGGAGGAGGAGGAGGAGGAGGAGGAGGAGGAGGAGGTGGTGGTGGTGGTGTATTTATATCCCCCTTTCTCTCCTGTAAGGAGACTCAAAGGGGTTTACAAACTCGATTCCCTTCCCCCTCACAAGAAACACTCTGTCAGGTAGGTGGGGCTGAGAGAGCCCAGAAGAACTGTGACTAGCCCAAGGTCACTCAACTGGCGTGTGATGGAGTGCACAGGCTAATCTGAATTCCCCCAGATAAGCCTCCACAGCTCAAGTGGGAGAGCAGGGAATCAAACCCAGTTCCTCTGGATTAGAGTGCACCTGCTCCCTTGTAGGAGCAGCAGTGGCGTAGGAGGTTAAGAGCTCATGTATCTAATCTGGAGGAACCGGGTTTGATTCCCAGCTCTGCCGCCTGAGCTGTGGAGGCTTATCTGGGGAATTCAGATTAGCCTGTACACTCCCACACACGCCAGCCAAGTGACCTTGGGCTAGTCACAGCTTCTCGGAGCTCTCTCAGCCCCACCCACCTCACAGGGTGTTTGTTGTGAGGGGGGAAGGGCAAGGAGATTGTCAGCCCCTTTGAGTCTCCTGCAGGAGAGAAAGGGGGGATATAAATCCAAACTCTTCTTCTTCTTCTTAGCCACTATGCTACTGCTGCTGCTACAAGGGAGGACGGTCAGCCTGTCTATCATTCTCTTTTGACAAAAATACAAAATTCTCCTTTGGATTTTTTTTTTTAAATCCACTTCTATTTCACAATTTCACAAATGGTTAAACATTTTAAGCACCCTTTCTAAACAGATACTTAAAAGTCTAGATTCTCTCACTTTGGTATTGCTAGTATGTGCAATGATGACTGAGAACTAACATTTTGGAGGGGTATAAAATAAATAAATAAAATGAACAACAGAACCAAAGCTACCCAGGATGAGTTATTCGACTTTGTATGGTATTAAGAAAATAGCCTGATTTGTTAAATTGACCTGAAAATTACCTGGAAATTTACTTCAAAATTTTCAGTCTGCCACATTGTACAACAAATTATTTCAGTTATTATAGCTAGTTTAGATGCTGTTGTGATGTGGTTAGGAGCAGAGGTGGGATCCAGCAGGTTCTCACAGGTTCCCGAGAGTAGGTTACTAATTATTTGTGTGTGCCAAGAGGGGGTTACTAATTAGTGATTTTGCCACATGATTTTTGCCTTAGTTACGCCCCTCTCAGCAGTAGCACGCAGAACTTGACGCAGTCTAGCAGGAGGTGCACTGGTGTGCGTGGCAGCCTGTGCCTGCGTGCACATTAGTTTCCCGCCCAAGGACCGGCACAGCGACTGCATCCTTGCCACAGCCCCGCCCAGCAATGCCCCGCCCTGGAATGCCCGGCCACACCCCCATCATGCCCCGCCCAGCCCCATTGGCGCTACGCCACAGTTTGAATCCCACCACCATGGGAACCTGTTACTAAAATTTTTGGATCCCACCACTGGTTAGGAAGTTAGTATAGAAGTCTAGTTAGCAGTAGTAACTTTTTTACTCCTATTTGTTAGTATTTAAGTGGTATTTTTAGGTTAATGTCACTATTCCAGTTAGTGAATTGTTATATTGCTAGTAGTCTGTGGGTACTGTTAGACATAAGGGGAGTGAGGGGAGGTTGTTTGAATTAGTTACTAGCCTTAGTTATTATGCTGGCACCATAGGGGAAATGTTTTAGTCTTAAGTCATGTTGTAGCTTGAATGATAAGTCACCATCTATATTTATTCATTTTGTAATTCTGATATTACGTCTGTTGATAATTTTGCTGTTGAGATGTTGCATTATAGATGTTGCTGATGTTATTATGTTGTGAAATGTTATTGTTGATGCTATATTTTTGTTATATGATGTTTGCTGTTACTCTCTGCTGCTAAGATGCTATTGATGTTTCTGCTGTTATGTTATGAAATGTTGCTATTGTTAATATGTTATGGCTGATGATGTTTTGATAGATGACTGTTTGTGTGTGCCGAGGCGCCCTGAGCCCTTCGGGGGAGGGTGGGGTATAAATCTAATAAATAAAATTAAATAAATGAAATCAGTGCTAGTGTGTGAGGAAATTATGGGCCCTTCAGCGGAATACATATCCAGCTTGCTGCAGGATTTCCCTGTGCTTTGAATATCAAAAAGTTAAGTTAAGCAGTTAACACATTTTAAGCTGCATCCTGAAAATTTATGTGAACCGGACCAGACTTGGACTGTGGCAGGTGTGAGACAATGAAGAGATAAACAGGGAAACACTGGATGATTCTGTAGTCATATAGAGAAATTAAGTTCAATGTACATGTGTCATGTCTCTGGTTCTCCAGTTGTATTTTCAAACCTTTAAAAAGCAACAACTGAGACTGTGTGTGAATGAGGGTTATTGAGTCCACACCCTGTTCCTGCACAATTTTGCTAATAGAAATCAGAACCCTTTTTGAGCTGCTAGTACAGTGGTGGCGAACCTATGGCACAGATGCCAGAGTTGGCACTCAGAGCCCTCTCTGTGGGCACGCACAAACAGAGTGCCCCCGCACATCTAGGCTGGCCTGGGCCGCTGGGCTCAATTATTAGCATTAAACCTAAGACCTAGTTTTGGGGAAGCAGTGTAGATAAACCTGTTAAGTGCTGCTAAACCCCACTGATTTTCATGCAAAGAACTAAAGCGTGATCCTTTACCTGGGAGTAAGCTCAGTTGCTGGCATGGGGGCTTGCTTCTGAGTAAACCCTCCTAGGGTCGTGATTCACCCGTTGGAAGAGTTGCGCAGTTGCTTCAAAGCAAGGCCAGCGACTACCACCAAGCTTACTCCCGAGTAACGCATGCCTTGGAGCCAACCGTTCTTTCTAAACTTAAACCTCAGTATTCAGGTTAAATTGCCATGTTGGCACTTTGCAATAAATAGGTGGGTTTTGGGTTTTAATCTGGGCACTCGGTCTCGAAAAGGTTCGCCATCACTGTGCTAGTAGCTGCTAGAAGGGAAGGGACTGTGGTTCAGTTGTAAAACATCCGCAGTGGCAGCCTTTTTACATTTGCAATATGATGGGCCCAATCCTGGCACCCATTTAGGAATTTCACGGGGAAATGGGAATCATTAGTTAATATAGTCAAGTTAACACTTCCGCCCCCCCCCCCCCCCCCCCACCCCCCAACTCCCCGCCCCCCCCCCCCCCCCCCCCCCGCCCCGCACACACACCCCAATGTGGTTCCTGTGCTCTGCCTTTCTCACAGACACACGAAGCGGATTACAAAAATTAAAAATTAATAACACAATAAACATAGAATCATAGAATCATAGAGTTGGAAGAGACCCCAAGGGCCATCAAGTCTGACCCCGTGCAATGCAGGAACACAAAATCAAAGCACTCCCAATGTAAACTTCCAACATTTTATACAAGAAAAGTCAACAACCAGTATAATGGAAATTATCCGGACAATATCCGCAAACATTTGAAATATATATATTCTGATCAGAGGTGGGATCCAGCAGGTTCTCACAGGTTCCCGGGAGTAGGTTGCTAATTATTTCTGTGTGCCGAGAGGGGGTTACTAATTGGTGATTTTGCCACGCGATTTTTGCCTTAGTTACACCCCTCCTCCGCTCCTCAGCAGTAGCACACAGAACTTGAAGCAGTCTAGCAGGAGGTGCACCGGTGTGCGTGGCAGCCTGCGCCTGTGTGCATTCGTTTCCTTCCCAAGGACCGACGCAGTGGCTGCGTCCTTGCCACAGCCCGGCCCAGCAATACCCCACCCCGGAATGCCCGGCCATGCCCCCGTCGTGCCCCGCCCATCCCCATTGGCGCTATGCCACTGTTTCAATCCCACTACCATGGGAACCTGTTACTAAAATTTTTGGATCCCACCACTGATTCTGATGGGTTTTATCATCTTGTGACATGACGTCCAGTGCAAATTGGAATGAGATGGTCTACACTTTTTTTAAAAAAACTTTTACTGACAACTGGTATTTAATTTGGAATACATCTTTATAGAAATTTTATTTTCCTTTCAGGTCTAAGGAGTGTGTGTGTGTGTGTGTGTGTGTGTGTGTGTGTGTGTGTGTGTGTGTGTGTGTGTGTGAGAGAGAGAGAGAGAGAGAGAGAGAGAGAGAGAGAGAGAGAGAACCAATATGTGACCTGAATCTAGTTCCAGAATGGGTTAGTCTGAGGCCCTAAAATATTTTAATCTGCCACATTAAGAATATTCCAAAAGAGCAACAGGAACAGACTTGCAGTATGAAGATCAGAAAGCAATCTGGAGCAACGGTCCCTGGAGACCTGAGATACCCAGATGTCCCACAACTCTCGTATTATGGTTGCAAGAAAGAGCTACGAACCTTGGATGAGAAGTAAGATGGCACGTAATCTCTGGAGACCAAGGACATTCCCAGAAGACAGGGAGTGCATCTTGATCCTGAATGGAGAGGAAGTGTGCTGACAAACCATTCTGAAGAAGAAACCAATTGTGTCATTTGTGATGGAAATGTGCATGAGAACAGTTTTCTGTCCTGTGGTGGTGAAAATGATAAAACAGGAGGAAGCGATGCGTAGGTACTTCTTAAATACAGGCCTATATCTGAATCAAGAACATAAGAACGTAAGAAGGAGCCAGCTGGATCAGACCAGAGTCCATCTAGTCCAGCTCTCTGCTACTCGCAGTGGCCCACCAGGTGCCTTTGGGAGCTCACGCGCAGGATGTGAAAGCAAGGGCCTTCTGTGGCTGTTGCTCCCGAGCACCTGGACTGTTAAGGCATTTGCAATCTCAGTTCAAGGAGGATCAAGATTGGTAGCCAGAGATCGACTTCTCCTCCACAAATCTGTCCAAGCCCCTTTTAAAGCTATCCAGGTTAGTGGCCATCTGGGGTTAACTGGGGTTAGTGGGCCATCTGGGGTTAAAGCTATCCAGGTTAGTGGCCATCTGGGGTTAACTGGGGTTAGTGGGCCATCTGGGGTTAAAGCTATCCAGGTTAGTGGCCATCCGGAATGCCCCACAACATCAAGCCTATTCGGAGTCAACTAGAACAGTGTTCTCCAAAACTGAGCTTTGAATGGTCAGCAATAAATGATCACTCACCGTACAAATCAATAATCCCAACAAAGAAGTGGCCACTATTTTGATGCATCAACTGAAGTTTAGCATGCATGTGTGCATCTTTGGGGGTTTGCCTTTCGTCTACCAAGTGGCGAGTTACGCAGCAGCTAACTCTTGATAGCCAATGAGTAGAAGAGAAAAAGAAGAAGAATTTGGATTTGTGCCCTGCTTTTCTCAACCAAAAGGAGTCTCAAAGTGGCTTACAAAAGCCTTCCATTCCTCATAAGAACATAAGAATTAGCCTGCTGGATCAGACCAGAGTCCATCTAGTCCAGCATTCTGCTACTCGCAGTGGCCCACCAGGTGCCTTTGGGAGCTCACGTGCAGGATGTGAAAGCAAGGGCCTTCTGCTGCTGCTGCTCCTGAGCACCTGGTCTGCTAAGGCATTTGCAATCTGAGATCAAGGAGGATCAAGATTGGTAGCCATAGATCGACTTCTCCTCCATAAATCTGTCCAAGCCCTTTTTAAAGCTATCCAGGTTAGTGGCCATCACCACCTCCTGTGGCAGCATCTTCCAAACACCAATCACATGTTGCGTGAAGAAGTGTTTCCTTTTATTAGTCCTAATTCTTTCCCCCAGCATTTTCAATGAATGCCCCCTGGTTCTAGTATTGTGAGAAAGAGAGAAAAATTTCTCTCCCCACAACAGACACCTTCTGAGGTAGGTGGGGCTGAGAGAGGAGAGGTCACCCGGCAGGCATCATGTGGAGGAGTGGGGAATCAAACTCAGTTCTCCAGATTAAAGTCCATTGCTTTTAACCACTATACCACCCAGACTCTCAGGTGGTGTCAGGAGATCTCACAGAATTAAAGCTGATCTCCAGACAAAGCCTGGTTCTCTGGAGAAAATGGCTGCTTTGGAGAGTGAATGCTACGGTATACCTTGCTGAGATCTCTTGCCTGTTCTAATCCCTCCTTCCACAGGTTCCAACCCCAAATCTCCAGGAAATTCCCAAACAGGAATAGGTATCCTTACAACTGAGAGCGTGACTCTGAGGTCGTTTCCACATGGGCCAACAGCAACGCCTCAGGGACGTTAAAAACACCATCCCTGAGGCGTTGTTTGCACTGCTGCCACTGCCGCTGCTGCAGCACAGCAGAGCCGTGCTTCCCCCCACAAAACGGCAAGAAAACGCTGCTTTCTTGACATGCTCAATGAGCGAGTCTTTTGGACAGCGGCGTCTTCCCGCTGGCGCCGTGCGAAGTGCACCGGCGTTAGGGCGCCACTTTTAGGCGCTTCCAGTTTATCATGAATGAATATGAATATTCCCTCTGTGATACATCTCTCAAGATGCCAGCCACAGATGCAGGTGAAATGTTAGCAACAAGGTCTACCAGACTACGGCCACACAGCCTGGAAAACCCACAACAACCAGACTTCTCTCTGTGATACACCTCTGAAGATGCTAGCCACAGATGCAGGTGAAACGTTAGGAACAAGATCTACCAGACCACGGCCACACAGCCTGGAAAACCCACCAGAACCAGTTGAATCTGGCTATGAAAGCCTTCGACAATACACCAAATTAGTTGCTTATTTGCAAGACTTCATGGATACACCACTGAGACTAGTGTACTCTAAGCCAGGGGTGTTGAACTCATTTATTACAAGGGCTGGATATGACATGATCAGGTGACTTTGTTGGGTCGGGCCCTGTTGGGCTGGCTGCCTTAGTTGGCCCCAGAATGGCCCTGGGGTGTGTGTGTGCCTGGACTGGCGATCCCAGAGCAGCGTGGTGTTGTTACCACGCTGCATGGTTAACTTTTATTCTCCCAGATCCACCAGCTCTCAGCAGCGCAGAGGAACAGAAACAGGACCCAACACAGCGAGAATTATTGAAAATAAAAATGAGTTTATTGAAGTGCTGACCTACGTGTCAGCACCTCCACACCACGGCAACTGCAACTGCCTAGCAGCTTTACAACAACTTTTATACACTTTCTCCCGCCCGGGAATCCGGGAGGGTACAGGACAACCTACAATCATTCATTCACAAATACATAGAACCAATTAGAGTCAAGAGGGCAGTCCCTTCTTTAATTTCGCGGCAGAAGCAGGGCGAGGCGATGACGTAGGCACAGGCAGGGAAAACACAAAAGAATCCTTTGGGTGCTTGGGGCCAAGAAATGAAACCTAACGATGAAGATGGCACCCTTATCTGCCTGCTGGTGGGATTAAGGCAGATGGAGGCGCTTTTTCCAGGGTTCCTTTTGTCAAACGTCCGTTCATGGTGTTTGCAAATGAAAGGGACATGCCCAGGTGGAGCAGGGGTGGATTCCTGCCTTGAGCCAAGGAGGTTCCATACAGATACAAATACAAAATACAACTGTAATTCCTACATTCTACCTAATACAACTTGTTCCTATCTAACTTATGCAGAAATAAAACAGAATTTCACCTTTAGTAACAGCAAGTTCAGAAATGGAATAATTCATTTCTGACTCCACTATCAGTGTGACTGCCTTGAGAGGGCCTAACAGCCCCATGAGCCAGCTGAGGCAAACACCGCCCCCCCCCTCCCAAATTGGGAGCGGGGCAGGGGTTGCCTCAGCTGGTTCATCGTCCTGATAAGCCCTTTAAAGGGTCTGGATCTGGCCTCCGGGGCCCGTGTTTGACACCCCTACTCCAAGCTTTTGCAGAAAAACTGTATCTGTGGTTATCTACAATTGTACATATTTTAGCTCCTGGGCAATATAACGAGGAACATATTTTAATTAAAAACAAAGGCATCTCTGTTTTGATACCTCGTTTTCATGCTCCCTGGCTGTTAAGAATTCAGACGGAGTGTTCAAAGCGGCGGGGTTCCTCTTACGCTAATACTTCAGAAAAGGCTAATAGCTATAATTTCAATTTGATGCTGCCTAAACATTAATCACTTTGCAAGAACTGTAAGCAGACAAACTCTACCACTTGAAGGGCTTAGAAAGGTGCAACTCCGCTGAGGATAACGTTGAAAATATTTCTCTTACCCATATTTCTCACTCTTTCTTTTTTTTTCTCATATTTTACGTCCTCGGTCTATTTGGAGAGGAACTTTCTCCATGGTCACTTCTTGGCTCTTTATTTGTTGGGAGGAGATCTCCGAGGGAGTCTGGCATGGCTCAATGGGGCAGAGACAATAAATTGACAAAAGAGCTCGGAATGTCACAGGGCCTGAAAAGCCTAGGAGGTCACTATGCCATTCCTCAGCAGATGGCAAGTAAAGGACATTTGCTGACAGGTGTGTAGGTATGATTTTTTTGTTGCTTGGATGAAATGAGAAGAAGAAGAAGAAGAAGAAGAAGAAGAAGAAGAAGAAGAAGAAGAAGAAGAAGAAGAAGAAGAAGAAGAAGAAGAAGAAGAAGAGGAAGAGGAGGAGGAGGAGGAGGAGGAGGAGGAGGAGGAGGAGTTAGATTTATATTCCCCCTTTCTCTCCTGTAAGGAGACTCAAAGGGGCTTACAAACTCCTTTCCCTTCCCCCCTCCCAACAAACACCCTGTGAGGTAGGTGGGGCTGAGAGAGCTCTGAAGAACTGTGACTAGCCCAGCTGGCGTGTGTTAGAGTGCACAGGCTAATCTGAATTCCCAAGATAAGCCTCCACAGCTCAAGCTGCAGAGCAGCGAATCAAACCCAGTTCCTCCAGAGTACACCTGCTCTTAACCACTATGCCACTGCTACTGAGGTCTTCATGCAGAGGCTCATTCCGCACATGCAGAATAATGCACTTTCAAACTGCTTTCAGTGCTCTTTAAAGCTGTGCGGAATAGCAAAATCCACCCACCAAGCAGTTATATCAGAAAGTGATTTGAAAAATACGATAACCCCAATGTGTAATGCGGAAGGGGCCAGAGAGAAAGAATGTGCCACCCTATATGAGGACCCTAATTCCAGTTGCAACTGATGCCAGTTTGGCACCTATCCTTGCATGAACCCCCAGAGATTGATTGCACTTATCTAGGATCTCGGGGATGTATACAGAGCTGAAGGGATTTAGGAATCCAATTAAGTCCAACTCAACCTACAGCAATAACTCCAGTGCCCCAACCAGAGTCTGATCTGATTTAGCATGCTTATTTTGACTTATACTTATTAAAACGATTCTAAAAAGTACCCCGTATTAATTTTACATCTCAACAGCAAAAACAAACAGACAAACAAACCTGAACTGAAATATCTGATTAGGACATATTTGAGGAAAATAAATCGAAGTCGCGGTTTGAGATACTATATACAATGGCATTCTGCAGGAGCTTCATATTAGAAGTTGAATTTTATTTGACTAATTAATTGCCGTGGCGAGAGAACAATAGCGAGGTGTGTACTAGCTACCTACTTACACTGTTTTAATGTAAGCAGAGAAAAAAATCTGCTGGGAACTGTTGACGTGATAATTTTAGTTTACCCGAAAGAACTGTGCATGATATACAATGGATAGGGGTGTCCTTCCTGAACTTGTGCAATTTTAAGAAACAAGAGAAGTTAAACTAAAATCCATGGCGAAAGAATTACACAGGACTGATTTCATTTGCTTGGCACGTCTCATACCGCTAGTTGCACAGTATCAGAGTGGTGATTACAATATCCCTTCCACCGTGGGACAAGAAATATCTAAATAAGAATGGTTGGTTTTGATTTGACCTGTGGAAAATTATAGCTTGATTTTCTATTTCGATTATTATATGTATTTGGGATTTTATCCCTCCACTCCCAGTTTACAAATCAATAAAACATCGATGTACCCTCTCACACAATTCTAAGAACCGATTTGCCTGAAAAACCATTAATTACAACACTGAAACAGCCACGTTTATTGACAATATTTATTGACAATGGCATCAATTCATTATTGTTAATGCCATGAAATAATATTTAGAAATGGAAACATTTCTACGGAAATGAAGAAGAAGAAATTTTATTTACACCCCAACTTCTCCCATCAATCCAGGGTCAGATGAAACTATCGAGTGGTCGTGCGGCACGAACCTAAGCCGCCGGTGCAAGGAGGTTGGCACTCCGAAACCCCTCTCAGAGTTTGGGCACCAGCGTGCCCAGAGTTCATCATGCTAGCGAGCAGAAGCGGAAAATCACTCCCCACATCTGGCTGGCCTGGGCACAATCGCTTTACGCTGGGTAGTGAAGAAACAGTTTGCTGGCAATGGGGCTTGCTTCTGAGTAAACCTCCTCCTACGACGCCATGATTGCCCATTCGAAGCGTTTTACGCGGTTAGCTTCGCCAGAAGTTTACCTCCCGGGTAATGCGCTTTTGGAATGGCCGTTTTCCTAAACTGAAACCTCAGTGTTCAGGTTAAATTACTTTATGTTGGCACTTTTCGCGATAAATAAGTGGAGTTTGAGGTTGCTGAATTTGTTGGTGCACTCGGTCTAGCGAAAAAGGAGGATTCGCCATCTACCGAGCTTACATCATCGTGGCAACATACTGTGATGAAAGCAGCATGCGAAGAAGAAGAGAAGAAGAAAGAAGAAGAAAGAAGAAGAAGAAGAAGAAGAGAAGAGAAGGAAGAGAGAGAGAACAAGAACAAGAACAAGAACAAAGAACAAGAACAGAGAACGAAGAGAACAGAAGAAGAACAGAAGAAGAACAAGAAGAACAAGAACAAGAACAAGAACAAATTGAAGATAAGAACAAGAGAAGGAAAGAACAAAGAAGAGAAAGAAGGAAAAGGAACAAAGAGAACCACAGAACCAGGAACAAAGACAGGAACAAAAAAGAGAAGAACAAAGAGAAAGAACCGAGAAAAGAACCGAAAAGAAGGAACCGAAGGAAAGGTTTATTTATTTACACCCCACCATCTCCAAGCAAACCAGGCACAAGGTGGCTTACATCACTGGCTTACATTATTTACTGTGATAAATAGCATACATATAAATAGAAATTAAAATAATAAATATTCCAGTAAAAACATTACACTTCCTAACCATTGGCACACCTACTACCTCCTAACAGGGGAATGGAAATCATGCTGGCAACTACATTATAGACCAAGAAAGGTGTCCAATAACTCACACAGGAGGGAGCAGGTGACCCGGGCGGGATGGGGGGGGGAAGAAGGGAGGCCAGGTTATGGTATCCAGCCAAGGTTGTCCTCAATCACACTCCTGGTGGAAGCTATTGGAATTTTTTTCCCCCATTCGGCATCTCTGAACTTTGGCAGCAAGCCCCCTCCAAAATAATTTTGCCGAATACGCTGTCACTTTTCTGTACAGGTGGGATGAGCCAAGGCAACAGGTGAGGCCGCAAATACAGATCAGTTCAACCATCACAATTATCACGGTCTTGCCCTCCCTCAATTGTTGTACACTGAACCCTGTGGAGACAGCCTACACCAATTCGCAACCCAGCGTATCTTTGATTTCTAAATGTGAAAAGCTCTACAACAAAAGACAACAGATGGAATAAAAACAGCCTGGCTCCCAGAGGTATTATGTAAAACAGATGATGAGTGTCAGCACTTTATACCCACACAATGTTTTCTTGTTGAGGAGCACCGAAGAAAGGAGTATGAAGCCATTCCCTAGGAAAAAGGTTAGATTTACAAAATAAAGCACAATCTTAGCGGAGAAACAATGTATGGACGGGTAAAGTGAAAACCGTTCCTGAGGATTGGTAATATCGTTATCACCTACATATTTTATTACTGCCCAGACGGGGATGTGGTTTGCCGAAGCCATCAGAATATCCATCTCAGTCATGGAGAATATGAAGTTGGTGAAAGCTACAAGAACTTGTGAATGGTGGTTGCTAGGTGGATGCAGCCGGGAAAGGTCTTACAAGGTATGTTGGCTGGAAAGAACCACCTTCACTGAAAAAGTGGTAATTTAGGAGCTATAACAGTATAGGCAGGTGAGAAAGAGATATAAGATGACCTTGGAAGGTTTTTCCCAGAGGACAATTGAAGTCGTTACGTTCGGCGCAAGGAATAGGCGGGACACAGTGATATCAGGGTCCGGTGGAGAGAAGCCAGAGGCATGCCAATCTGCCAAGCTCTGGTCCCTGGCACCTTTTATTAGGGTTTTCCAAGAGGGCGGGAGAGCGGGAGAATACTGTACAGTACATGACTCATAGGGGGAAACAAATGCGTAGCGGGAGGAAGCGTTCCTATCTGGAGCCTAATCCGCGCACCTGGGGTAATGTACCTTTTAATCCCTTTGTCCAGGGCGTCCCATGGCCAAGTGAGTCATGGGGTCTTGTATCGCGACAGATGGAGCTCACCTGCCCAGAGGGGCAACCTTAGATGGCGCAGGCGTTTCACTTATTGCTCTACTGTCTGAGGCTCACCGAGGTTAAGCTGAAAGCTCACCCTGAATACGAACCAGGCCCGGGCTGCAAATACCGCCGATCGAGTGAGGTGAGAAGGAACAATCATGAAGCATTTTGGAATGTTCAGGGATTCTAATGGGACACAGTCTTTGCAGGAGTAAGTGATATGTAAAGTCAGGAACTCATACATGCACAGGCTTATTTCCTGTATGGAACACAGCATGTGGATTTTTTGGGAGACTGCCACTATTGTGCTGTTTTTTTAGTATGATGCTGATTAATCCCGATAGAGTACCGGCGGGAACTCCGAGGCGGAGGCAGGAGTCCAGGCAAGACAAGCCGTACTGCAGCTGCTGATTCCACAATTGTCAGAGCTGAATTAAGATTATTCACAGAAGTGGGTGCCTGTAGTGGCTGCTGAGCCATAAAAGAAGAAGAGGAGTTTGGATTTATACTTTTCTCAACTGTGAGGAGTCTCAAAGTGACTTACAGGCTCGCTACCGCTACATGCAACCGGTGCAACGAGGTATGTGGGACTGAGGGAGTTCCAAAGAACTGTGACTTGGCCAAGGTCAACAGGCTTCATGTGGACTGAGGGAGTTCCAAAGAACTGTGACTTGGCCAAGGTCAACAGGCTTCATGTGGAGGAGCAGGGAATCAAACCAAGTTCTCCAGATGTTAAGAGTCCACTGCTCTTAACAACTATACCTGATGAATGAGACGTACCTATACAGGGCCGAGTGCGCCCCAATTACGGCAACCCAAAACTTCCACTTTTGATTTATCACAAAGTGCCAACATGGCAATTTAACCTGAATACTGAGGTTTTAGTTTAGAAAAAACGGTTGGCTCTGAGGTGTGCGTTACTCGGGAGTAAGCTTGGTGGTAGTGGGTGGCTTTGCTTTGGAAACAAGCTGTGCAACTCTTCCAACGGTGTGAATCCCACGACCCTAGGAGGGTTTACTTTCAGAAGCGTAAAGCCCCATTGCCAGCAGCCGAAGCACTTATACCGATTGAATGAGATGGCGGCCAGGCTTTAGTTCTTCGCATGAAGAATCGGGTGGGGTCGTTTAACGAAGTGGTGTTTTAACGAGAATGCTTAACGGGAGTTTACCTACACTGCTTCGCCCCAACCGATTAAGTCTTAGGTTTTAAATGCTAATAATTTGAGACCCAAGGCCGGCCCAGGACTGTAACCCTAAGATGATGTGGGGGGGGGGACTCTGTGCGTGCCCACAGAGAAGGCTCTGAGTGCCACCTCTGGCACCTGTGCCATAGGTTCGCCACCACTGAACTATACCATGCAGTGACCTGGAGTTTGCAGGGACTCAAAGTTTGATGTTGTCCAGCAAGGTGTTGTGGTGGACCTAGGACTCCAGATGCTTCATGCTTGGTGGAGAGCCAACAGATTTCTTATCACGTGCTCTGATGTCTGAGCAGTTCTTCTACTGATTTTTCTTTGGTTGGGGTCCAGGTGTGTGCGTGTGCAATTGTGTTGTCCTTGGCAAGTGGCTTCTTTCCTTTGTGAGACTCTCAACAATCCCAGGTTCTGGTGGCAGCACCTGCTCCTGAGCTTCCTGGGCTTCAGTTCCAGTAGCCACAAGTCCCCTGACAGCCCCTGGAGAGATCAGAGAGCCCAGAGTGGGTCATGGCTTTGTCCTCCATGGGGTTTATGACAATGATGTCCTCATCTTCTTGCGAGGAAGCATCAGGCACAAACCTGACACTTGGAGCTCCCAAGGAGTTCTTCTTTGGAAAAATCTCCTTTGCTGTGACGCAAAGGAAGAAGTGTGTATATTTGTGCAGGTGGAAGATCCATTTGGACACCCTGCTCACAACCAATCTGGGGATTTCCCTGGTTTGCAGCCCTTTCACCAACTTTACCCCCAAGAAAACAGCTGAGCTGCAGTGTCCTTTAAAGATAGCTCCACCTTGAAGAGGGAAAGGGGCAGGTTGCGGAGCTGTCCAGCCCACCAGCCTGATTTTCAACATGTTGGCACTATTGTGGCACTTTTGTGCCAACATGGTGGAGGTGTGGGGACAGTGGCAAGCACTCTGGGAAGGGGCACGCAAACGCTATCCCAGCCTGCCTCCACCCTGCTCATTACTGCTTCCAACATGCGGGTTCTTGGCTTTTCCTGGAATGCGACTTCTGGGAAGCGCCATCGCAAGAGAGATATTGAAATGCAGCTACTTTAAGAGGAACATATAGAAAGAAGGAACATAAGAACTAGCCTGCTGGATCACACCGGGAGTCCATCCTGAGTCCAGCACTCTGCTACCTTTCGCCATGGTGGCCCACCAAGAGTGCCTTTGGGAGCTCACCTGCAGGATGTGAAAGCAAGGGCCTTCTGCTGCTGCTCTCCCGAGCACCTGGTTTGCTAAGGCCTTTGCAATCTCAGATCCGGAGAGGGATCAAGATTGGTAGCCATAGGGCATTGAGCTTCCTCCTCCATAAAATCTGGCTCCAAAGCCCTTTTTACAAAGCTATCAGAGTTAAGTGGCCATCCACCCACCTCCTGTGGCAGCATATTCCAAACCACCAATCCTGCGTTGGAGTGAAGAGTGTTTCCTTTTATTTAGGTCCTAATTCTTCCCCAGCATTTTCAATGCAGATGCCCCCCCTGGTTCTAGTATTGTTGAGAAAGAGAGAAAAAATGTCTCTGTCATGGCATTTTTCCTACCACATGCATAATTTTATAGATTTCAATCATATCCCCCCTCAGACGTCTCCTCTCCAAACTAAAGAGTCCCAAACGCTGCAGCCTCTCCTCATAAGGAAGGTGCTCCAGTCCCTCAATCATCCTCGTTGCCCTTCTCTGCACTTTTTTCTATCTCTTCGATATCTATCTTTTGAGATGATGGCGTGAGCCAGAACTGAACACAGTTCTCCAAGAATCGCAGTCACATCACCTGGAAAGCACCTTTGCTCATAAAGAGCGCATGACGTAATCCCACTTGCAGTTCCTGATTATCAACTCCTTTCCTAATGATCCCCAGCATAGAGTTTGCCTTTTTCACAGCTGCCATGCATTGAGTTGACTTTAACGGAAGGAGAGTTGGGTTTTATACCCCACCATTCTCTACCTTTAGGGAGTCTCAAAGCAGTCTTTAATCGCCTTCCCTTGTGAAGTAGGTGGCACTGAGGGGGCTCAAAGAGAACTGTAGTTAACCCAAAGTCACCTAGCAGACTTCATGTGTAGGAGTCGGGAAACAAACCCCACTCACCAGATTAGAGTCTGCTGCTCCGGTCAAGGAGTAGGGCATCCAACCCGGTTCTCCAGGTTAGAGTCCACCGCTTTTAACCACTACGCCACTCTGGCTTAGGTAATACAAAATGGTTACAGCTCAGACTTCCAAGAAATATTCTTGCGTGTAGAGAAAATGATTCCCAGCCTTTCTTTCAGCAAAAAGTCTCTCAGTTTACAAACAGTGTTTTTGTACCGTTCAAGAGCAGGAACATCCTGGCTTCCCCCTTCCCCCTCAGTCTGGTGACTCAGATGCAGTGTTCATTAGTCCTCTTCACCAAATTTTCCTCTGTGCACAAGAGTTTTCCACACTAGGACAAAATTTCCCTCTGGAGTGATATTGAAGTTAACAGGATTTCTTTTTCTTTTAAGGGAGATGATGAAAGGGCCATCATAGATACAGGCTGGATTGAAGAGTGATCAAATGCCAACAAAAGACCCAGGCAAGTAAAAAAATGTTTTAATTGGTGCCTGAAAGGGGGAAAAAAAGTATGCGGTTGGCATATAATATTCTCCGGGTTGTATTTTACAGTCTGTGGGTCCCACAGAAAAGGCCCTGTTGCCACTCGTTTTACTTCCGAAGAGGGAGAAAATGTTTTATGTGCTAAAAATATAGAAGTAATAAATTAGCTTCTGAGAGACTACTGCAGGTCACAAAATATGTTGCAAACGATTCCTTGCTTATTTGGGAGCCACTTTGATCGAAGGATCTGCATCAGATACGCATCTGTTTCCAGGCATAAATCAAAGCACCGGCTGTACCTTTTAGGCCAGTGGTGGCGAACCTATGGCACGGGTGCCAGAGGTGGCACTCAGAGCCCTCTCTGTGGGCACGCACAAACAGAGTCCCCCCCCCACACACACACATCTAGGCTGGCCTGGGCCGCTGGTCTCGATTATTAGCATTAAACCTAAGACCTAATTTTGGGGAAGCAGTGTAGGTAACCACTGTTAAACACCACTGGCAATGGGGCTTGCTCCCAAGTAAACCCTCCTAGCGTCGTGATTCACCTGTTGGAAGAGTTGCACGGTTGCTTCAAAGCAAAGCCACCCACTACCACCAAGCTTACTCCCGAGTAACGCACACCTCGGAGCCAACCGTTTTTTCTAAACTAAAACCTCGGTATTCAGGTTAAATTGCCGTGTTGGCACTTTGCGATAAATAAGTGGGTTTTGGGTTGCAATTTGAGCACTCGGTCTCGAAAAGGTTCACCATCACTGGTTTAGGCCCTAAACTGCTTGGGTTTGGGGTACTTGCTGGACAGCTCCTCCCATCCTGTCCATCTTGCAGGTTCAGATCCCTTTCTAAGCCTTGCTCTATGTGACCAGAGACAGGGCCTTTTCAGTGGTAGCACCTCACCTTTGGGGCCCCCCCCCCCCCCCCCCCGAAGCTTGCCTGATGCCCTACTTACTCTCTTTTACGCTCCAAGCCAAAACATTTCTTTTATTCAGGCATTTCACTTAAGGCTCCCATCTTTTTGTCTGCTGCTGAGCTTTTTATTTTTGGAAGATCATTTACAATGCAATCCTAAGGAGGGTTTAACTTTACATGGGATTTCATTTCTAGGCTGCTGATTGTTGTTTCCGACTGCTTTTATACCTTGGCAGAGCTTTTTAAAACTGTTTTTACAATTTTATTCTTATTTTATTTTGTGAGCCACCTCAAGCTGGTCTCTGCAGAGGCTGTGTGTGTGTGTGTGTGTGTGTGTGTGTGTGTGTGTGTCTATAATAAAACTGAAGTCAGTTTCACGTATTGTGAGTAAATATGTGTAAGACTTTAAAGTCAGCATGGCATTCGCTCAGTGGCTTGCAAGCCATGTACAGCTCCTCTGAGACTATTCCCAGGGGTGGGATCAAAAATTTTTAGTAACAGGTTCCCATGGTGGTGGGATTCAAACTGTGGCGTAGCGCCAATGGGGCTGGGCGGGGCACGATGGGGGTGTGGCCGGGCATTCCAGGGGCGGGGCATTCCTGAGCGGGGCTGTGGCAAGGACGCAGCTGCTGTGCCGGTCCTTGGGCGGGAAACGAATGCCCGCAGGCGCAGGCTGACACGCACGCCGGTGCACCTCCTGCTAGACTGCTTCAAGTTCTGTGAGCTGCTGCTGAGAGGAGGAGAGTAACTAAGGCAAAAATCACGTGGCAAAATCACCAATTAGTCACCCCCTCTCGGCACACACAAATAATTAGTAACCTACTCCCTGGAACCTGTGAGAACCTGCTGGATCCCACCTCTGACTATTCCAAAATGTTTCACATGCTCCACGTTTTAGGAAAGAGCATGGTAGGATTGTGGTTGACAGGTGGTTTCTGCTTTGAAACGTTCACACCCAGAGCTAAGGGGTGAGCCCCCCCTGAGGTGCAGGCCTCATACCAAGGACAGAAGTAAATGTGGGTCTCTTGGTTGTAATTGTAATTATGAATGTAGTTCTCTGCAAGGTGTGGACTGAGAGCTACTCATATGTTGTCTAAGGTGAGTAGCGCTTTGAAACCATTAGCGCAGTCAATGAGGAATTGCATTGGAGGTTTTTTAAGAATACGCTGCAGAAGAGCTGTGCTCAAAGGACCTTAATGGAAGGCACTGAGAGGGCAAGGCAGAGGCCAAGAACAATTTCTATTTCCTGCCCCAAAGGTAATAAGGCTAGAGGGTATTAATGAGTTTATAACCTTTTCCTGATGGATAATCAGATAGTCTAAATAATTCAGCAGAACTTCTAGTTAGACCTGTAGGAATTCCAGAAGTGGTGATCTGTTCTAGGGTTCTGAGAAACATGTAATAAAAATGGGGGGAAATGAAACTGGGAGGTTGGCTTTTCCATGAGATGAAAGATTAATCATATTTTCATTCCCCGCTCCTTCCCTTTCTCCTGTAGTTTGGGATGTACTAAAAAGAATGAGAGGATTGCCCATTGGAAATAATGGGAGAGGCTGGGAGGCTCATTTGAAATATAACGGGAACCAGGAAAGCCAATTACCTTGCATAGGCTCCACTGAAGTATATTACAGCACAAAGAAGGTAGCAAAGAAAATGTGGACTGGAGCTCAATTAAGGTCTCTGGGCCTTAATTGTGGAGTGACAACCCTGGGGAACAATGACAGCACGGACTCTGTTCCCAGGGGGTGTCATTCAGAGGTGGGATCTAGCAGGTTCTCACAGGTTCCCGAGAGTAGGTTACTAATTATTTGTGTGTGCTGAGAGGGGGTTACTAATGGGTGATTTTGCCACATGATTTTTGCCTTAGTTACGCCCCTCCTCTCAGCAGTAGCGTGCAGAACTGGAAGCAGTCTAGCAGGAGGTGCACCGGCGTGTGTGGCAGCCTGCGCCTGCGGGCATTCGTTTCCTGCCCAAGGACTGACGCAGCAGCTGCGTCCTTGCCACAGTCCCGCCCAGGAATGCCCGGCCACGTCCCTGGCGTGCCCCGCCCAGCCCCATTGGCGCTACGCCACAGTTTGAATCCCACCACCATGGGAACCTGTTACTAAATTTTTTGGATCCCACCACTGGTGTCATTCCATTGCCAAAGCACAGATTCTGTGGGGGCTGTCATTCCAATCCCACAGGACAGATTGTGTTCCCAGGGGTTGCCATTCCAGTGTGTGACCTGTCATTCCAATCCTAGAATACAGATTCCGTTCCTCAGGGCTGGCACTCCACTGTGGGGGCTGTCATTCCAGTATCAGGGTAGTCTATATGGCCCCAGAGACCTTAATTGAACTCCAGTCCACATTTTCTTTGCTACCTTCTTTGTGCTGTGATATGTTTCAATGGAGCCCACGCAAGGCAATTGGCTTTCCTGGTTCCCATTATTTCTAATGGGCCTTCCAGCTTCTCCCGGTGTTTTCAATGGGCAATCCTGTCATTCCTTTTGCTACATCCCTAACTAAAGACCTTTTCTCCCTTTGATTTCTTCCATGAAGTCTCAGAATATACTATATATATAGATTTACAGGATTGGGCAGAATTGGGTCTATACAGTCTATATGAATGTTAACCGCCATCAGAGGGTTTTAGTGGCTTGTGATTGGAATCCTGCATTTTATTTGCACAATTTGGAATCCTGCATTTTATTTGTACAATTTAACTATTTAATACGTTACTGTATGTTTGAGATGCTCAGAGGTCCGGCCTTGGTCTTTCACTGTATGATGCCAAAAAAGCCTGTGTGTGTGCGAGTGTGTGTGTGTGTGTGTTACTGTATGATTTAACAATGTATGTTGTCCCCCGGGGACTACAACTCCCAAGATGCTTTGCGGTAGAAAGCTCGCTCCGTTCCACTTTGCTGTTCTCCGCACTAGCCACCCGTACTACGTTTCCCACAATGCCTTGCGACAAAAGCCGCGTCTGGTCGCGCGTACTACGTTTCCCAGGGTGCTGTGCCTTTTCGCCCTCGTCCGTGCGCGTCGCGGTGGCGACCTGTTGAGGCGCCAAGATGGCGGACGGGGTGCTCAATGCCGGCGTCAACCTGGAAGCCTTCGCCCAGGCCATCGCGGCCATCCAGGCTCTGCGCTCCAGCGTCACTCGGGTGTTCGACTGCCTGAAGGACGGCAAGCGCAACAAGGAGACCCTGGAGGGCCGCGAGAAGAGCTTCGTCACCACCTTCCAGGAGAGCCTCCACTCCGTCAGCCGGGACTTGGGGTGAGGAGTCCTCAGCAACAGGAATCAGTTGACCTTAGAAGTAGAATTCCTGTTTTATTTATAGCAAGCCTCGGATTATGACTGAATTGTCTGAATTTTCTGCGGTATCGGTGGCTTGCTGCAGGAGGAGAGGTCTGCATAAGTCTCCAGGCTGGAATATATATATTTTAGGGGGGGGAATAGAACCTCCATGTTCAGAGGCAGTCTATCCCGCTTGGAAGGGCCAGGAGATTGCTGCATTCACATAAACAGGGGCCCAGGGTCACTCACGGCTTTATCCCGTGTACGTTTTTGTGTCCCAGACATTTTAACTGTTTTTTAAAACTTTTTCTGCGGTATCGGTGGCTTGCTGCAGGAAGAGAGGTCTGCATAAGTCTCCAGGCTGGAATATATCTTTAGCAAAAAATAGAACCTCCATGTTCAGAGGCAGTCTATCCCCAATGGAAAGAGCCAGGAGATTGCTGAATTTACAAAAATGGGCCCACTGTCACTCACGGTTTTATCCCAAGGGACCTAGAACTCGCTTCTGTAGATGCACTGAGTTGAGACTTAAAATAGGCAAACCTTTCTATGTGTAATTGTTAGCAAAATTATGGGCTGGGATTGCATGGAGACAAGAAAGTAAGCTAGCGTCCCTGACCTGGGCCTGGCAAGGTGGCCATTGAATTCGCGAGAACCAATTTTATCAGGGGCATTATACCCATGGGTGTCAGGTACCCGGGATAACCAGGGATGGGTTTTTGCTGAATGGAGCTTCCACATTCCGCAGTAGTAGACTTTCGAATTATGCTCTCTGCGAACAGAAGTGTTAAGGTTTTTGCTTAAATGCAGTTTTTGTGTTAAGAAGCGTGTGTAAAGGTTGTGTTTGGTCAATGTCTCTGTGTTGTAACAACACCTGGAAAAAAGTAAAA
Organism: Sphaerodactylus townsendi; assembly: GCF_021028975.2. Lineage (NCBI taxonomy): Eukaryota > Metazoa > Chordata > Lepidosauria > Squamata > Sphaerodactylidae > Sphaerodactylus > Sphaerodactylus townsendi. The sequence goes on along the minus strand of NC_059436.1, from coordinate 48,180,857 downwards.
TCTTCAAAGCTAGAGGTAAAATGTATGTGAAGCTCTCTTTTTTGTTATCTCTCCCTTCAGATACAGTTATTGTAAGGCCTTGCTAGGAGTTCAATTTTGCTTAAATGGCTTTCCCTTCCATTTTAACCTCATAGCAATCCTGTGAGGGAGCAGAGAGAGAGAGAGTGTGTGTGTGTGGAGAGCCAAAGTCACTCAGTGCAGAGATCTGAACCCGGATTTTCCCAGTTCTAATCCAACACTCAACCACTATTCTTCATTGGCTCTTAAAGAGAAGGCCTCTTCACCCATTCCTCAGAGCAAGAGCTATGAAGGGAAGGCCTGGGTTTTGGTCAATGCCAGAGAGGCAGATAAGCTGCCTGATGACAGAAGTTGGCACACAGTGATAAATGGAAGGAAACGATCCTTCAAATATGTGGGACCTGGCTCATGAGAACTCTCTGAACAAAGAAACAGATTGGCAGCCAGTGTAGCTATTTCAAAATGTTCCCCTTGGCTAACCCTTGTCAGTAGTCGAGCTGGTGCCTTATGGGCCCATTTTGGTTCTCAAGTTGTCTTTGAAAACAGCCCCATGTAGAGTGTGTTTCAGTAATTCAGCCTGGAGGTTACCGAAGCATAGATCGGTGTAGCCAGGTTGTCAGAGTCTAGGGCAGGGGTAGGGAACCTTTAACACTCAAAGAGCCATTTGGACCCATTTTCCACGGGAAAAGAAAACACTTGGAGCCGCAAATAATTTTTGACATTTAAAATAAAGATAACGCTATATATATATTGGGTTTTTTTACCTTTTACTCCGCTCATTCTGAAAAGCGCATTGATGCTCCCGCCCAGCTGCCTGCAGGGCGGGCAAGGATGGAGCCGGCGGCTTGGGAAGCTGGTGGATCGGGAAAGCGCCCGCCCCGCTCCAACGGGGCGGGTGAGAGGGGAAGCCCGCATGGCCTTGTGGCCGACCATGAGCAGTTAGAGCACCCACATGCTGCCTGCAGGGCGGGCAAGGATGGGGCCGGCGGCTCAGCTCGTGGAGCCACAGTGCAAGGGCAGAAGAGCCACATGCGGCTCTCGAGCCGCAGGTTCCCTACCCCTGGTCTAGGGAATAAGAGAGTTGTCAGATCAGCTGCTAGAAGGCACTCCTGCCCAAAGTTCCAACTTGCTTTGGAAAGACCAAGGCCGGACCTATGAGCATCTCAAAGATTTTAACTGCTCTGAAAAAGCCAGTGTCGCTAACCTTCACACTTTTTATTAGCATAATAAACAATGCAAACTAGGAGTGATCACAGAGTAGTACAATCATGGTTGCAACTTAATGACAACACAGTAACTTAATGCTGAGACTAGGAATATGATAAACTCAGATTTTAATCTTAATTGAATTATGTCTTGAGACATAATTCTTTTTGTTTTATAAACTTTTTGTTTTGTAATCAAACTAACGGCTAAATTTCTAATTCACGTTATCTGTTTTTTATAAACGATCTGGGACGCTATAATTATTTATAGATGGCAAGCATAACTTTCTTCAAATTCAGTATTCATGTTTATTCACACCTCAACGTGTTATGCCAATAAAGGTCTATTGTATTGTATTGACATAACACAGGTACTTAGCCACCGTTTCAGAGATAGCGGAAGAATCATTGTTTAAACGATAAGAATTTTTTCGTTGGCCTGATAGACATTCTTTATTAATGAGAAGAGGGGTCAGCAAGTTGGACCCGGACGTCTTACAAAATGGGCGACGTAGGTTCAGTCCCTCTAGAACAGTGATGGCGAACCTTTTCGAGACCGAGTGCCCAAATTGCAACCCAAAACCCACTTATTTATCGCAAAGTGCCAACACAGCAATTTAACCTGAATACTGAGGTTTTAGTTTAGAAAAAAACGGTTGGCTCTGAGGCATGCGTTACTCAGGAGTAAGCTTTGTGGTAGTCGGTGGCTTTGCTTTGAAGCAACCATGCAACTCTTCCAACGGGTGAATCATGACCCTAGGAGGGTTTACTCAGAAGCAAGCCCCATTGCCAGCAACCGAGCTTACTCCCAGGTAAAGGATCGCGCTTTAGTTCATCGCATGAAAATCAATGGGGTTTAAAAGCGCTTAACAGGGTTACCTACACTGCTTCCCCAAAACTAGATCTTAGGTTTAATGTTAATAATGGAGCCCATCAGCCCAGGCCAGCCTAGATGTGGGGGGGGGGCACTCTGTTTGTGCGTGCCCACAGAGAGGGCTCTGAGTGCCACCTCTGGCACCCGTGCCATAGGTTCGCCACCACTGCTCTAGAATATCAGCCTTCAAGACCAGCTTTTCCTCTGTATTGCCTGGATTAAACTTGTTTTGCCGTAGCCCCCTGATCACAGCCTTAGAGCACCAGTTCAAGACCAGCGTGGACACATCTGGAGGCTTGAATAATGACATGTCGAACTGGGTGTCATCTGCTTATTGTCGGCACCCAACCCCAAAGTGCCAGACAAACTTACTGTGTGTGAGAGCATGGGCGAGAGGGCTGAACCCTGTGGCACTCCATGAGGCAAATTCCATCCAGTTAATTCTGCCTCTCTGGTGGAGTTCCTTTGCATCTGATCAGACAGGAGAGAGTGAAACCACTTTCGGGCTATGCGTTAATACCCATTCCATGTTTATTCTAGTGGGTAAGAACAGAGTGGTCAACTGTGTCACAGTCTGCTGAGAGGTCTAACTATCGATAGGGAAGATTGTCCCCTGTCCAAATTTAAATAAAGATTGGTTCTGGTGGGTTTTCCAGGCTGTGTGGCCGGAAAACCCACCAGAACCAGTTGAATCTGGCCGTGAAAGCCTTTGACAATAAATAAAGATTGTTTACTAGTGCAACTGAAGCCATCTTGATTCCAAGCCTAGGCTTTAAACTAGATTGGAATGGGTCAGTGGTAGAGTATCTTCGGAGTGGGCCATGCGGATAGATTGGCTTTCAATAGAAGAAGGGGAATTTGGATTTATACCCTGCCTTTTTCTCCTTTAAAGAATCTCAAAGCGGCTTTCAACTCCTTCCCGTCCACTCCCCACAACAGACAGCTTGTGGGTTGGTGGGGCTGAGAGGTCACCCAGCAGGTGTCATGTGGAGAAGTGGGGAAACCGATCCAGTTCATCAGATAAGAGCTGCTGATCATGCGGAGGAGTGGTACATCAAACCCTTTTCTCTCGAATAGAGTCTGCTGCTCGTAACCACTACACCACGTTGGCTTTAATGCACAGGTGTCAAACTCGCGGCCCTCCAGATGTTATGGACTACAGTTCCCATCATCCCCTGCCAGCACATTGCTGGCAGAGGATGATGGGAACTGTAGTCCATAACATCTGGAGGGCCGCGAGTTTGACACCTATGCTTAATGTGTTAGGGTGCAGCCTGTCTATTTTTATCCACTTTGGGTCCTAAGCTGTATGGGAGAAAAACGTGCCACTGTACTTTAAATAAACCTTTATCTCACATGTACAAGCGGATGTTGAATTTGAAAGGTGGGTTTAGAGATTTAATCTGAAAAAATGTCAGTGGCCACCCTTCAGTGAGGTATGGTAAGTATGATGCTGGGGTCAAATGAAAATACCTAGATACAAACAATCTACTAAGAATGAATGGTTGTTTCATTTCCAAGTTATCTTATTCATTGGGTCACAGATGGCTTAGTAATAGGAGTACCTTCCTCTGAATAGATCCTCCTCTTGTTTCCTTTGATTCAAGTAAAGTAGTAATTTTTCACAAGCCAACAGTAAAAGAGAATAGAGCTGGGAGAACAGGTATGATGTAAGGAGGTTACATTAGGAGGTTAGTTAAGGAGGTTAGATTAAAATGCTTGTATCTGAATTCAAATCTTCTCAGCTGTGAAATTCAGGGAGTGGTCTTGAGCAAGTTATTAGCTCTTAGCTAAATCTACCTGACAAGGTTGTTGTGAAAGGAAAAAATGGGATGTGGATCATTCTGAGCCTTTTGAGAAAAGGTGAAAAAACAATGTTATAAATCCCAGAAGCTTTTGGATGCAAAAATATTTAGAGCATTTATGACCTGCCTATCAATACTGGTACCTATTACAACAACATGTTATCTGAGCATTATTGTTATTTGTAAAAAATGTTTTTGATGAACGTATGATTTGCCTGTTAAGGAACTGGAATGCTTTCTTAGTTGCTGTAATAGTTTCCGAATCTTGCGTCGTGTTTCCCAGTATAATTTTCAGATTTTCTCTACTGTTGTAAGAGCTTCAAAGTATTATTAAACCAAAGCTTGTGATTTCAAGATGCTTATTGGGGGCCTGCTACTGTTTGAATTGCTGTGCTGTAGCTGATGCATTGCTTTTGGTACCCTGGAGGGTTGACAAAGCACGCTGTCCTTAAATAACATCATTAAATAGTGATAATTTTCTTCTTTTAGAGAACTGGAGCGGCTGAGCAATCTCGTTGGCAAGCCCTCTGAGAACCATCCCTCCCACAACAGTGGATTGCACGAGTCTCGATCCTGGCCAAGAGACAAAGCCCCCTCTACAGTCCAGCTACTTCCAGGCCACCACAAATGGTCAAACAAGGTAAAAAAAAGCAGTGTTGATTGCTAATTAATAATCCCACGGATTGGTAGATTCTGCCTGGGCCAAAAACAATGATTGTGAAAAGCGGTGTAAAGGGTTTAAAGTGATGTAAAAGGGTTTACACCGTTTTCATACCGCTGTTTTTTGGTCCGTGCGGAATCTGCCTTCTGGTAGCTGAGAAGTTTTCACTGTTTTAGTTCTGCCTCACTTATGAGTGTTCTGTCAGAACACGTGTAAATGTTTAAATGAGCAAAATCTAAATGACAGCTGGACCCTCCTCCTAATAGGTGCAGATTAGTACCGAGTGCACAGCTTGTACCATGTGCAAACCTGATAAGGTGAGGGCACCTGATTGGTACCACTTTTGTATACAGATAGCACAGACAGCAGTGTGACGTGTGCCTACAAACACCTGTGGTCTGGCGAAGCACTTTGTTAGTAGATAGCAATAAATAGAACTGCACTGGTGACTGTGTGTCTGTCAGTTCTTGTCCACATTGCGTCCTACAAGGTGGTCTACTCCGAGTAAATCCGCTGCTTCAGCATGTTCTGAAGTTTAGGCAAAGTTTAGTCTTCTGCTTGAGGGAGTGAGCTCCTTCTCCAAGTGGGGATTTACAGTCTTGCTGTGCTCTGTCAGCTGCCCATCAAAACCTGGTGGAGCGGCCCAGATTCCCCACTGTGCTGCTCTGCAGGAAATATTTATTTATTTATTTATTATTTATTGGTTAGGTTTATATACCGCCCTCCCCCGGAGGGCTCAGGGCGGTGAACAATAAAATAGAGCACATATGTCAACTTTAAAATCTGTTCAGTATCAAATAATATAGGCTCTAATAAAATAAACCCACCCCATTAATGCAGCATTATTAAATCCACATAAAAGATGGCGCCTACTATCAAATTCCCTTTAAAAACCAGAGGGAAGGGGCGGCAGGATCCATTTGATATTATAAGGAGGGTCTTATATGGCATGATAGTTTCTGTCTGTGAGTCCTTCCTTCCTTTAAGGGGTTGGTGACAAAAGATAGAAGGGAAGGAATTCTGCTTGAACCCCCATATTCTATTTCTGGATGTTCAGAGGCTGTTTACTCATATGTATGGAGGTGCTGTTTCAGTTGCTGGTAAGAGTACTGATGGAAATTTGACAGAATTCAGGGTGTCTGTTGTGGGGAGTGGAAGGGAAGGAGTTTGTAAGCCTCTTTGAAACTCCTTACGGTTGAGAAAGCGGCGTCTAAATCCTAACCTCCTTCATCGCTCACTGTTTTTAAAACTTAAGTGGTTTTTAATTAAATAAAATGCATTAATTATTTTAGTAAAAGAAAAGCCCTCTGTTTCCAAACAGCTTGGAAGAAGTGTGAATTGTCTGGGGCTTTTTCGTTGATAGTGTGATTAACAGATTATTATTGCTTAAGGAAGTGGAGAAATGTATAGAATTGTATGCAGGCAAGTTTTTGTATACAATAACCTACCTTATTGACTATCTGAAAACAACTTGTATTGTATCTGAATTTGTGAAACTAGAGTGGGTGTTGCTGTTTTAGGTTGCTGGGCGTTCAAACTTAATACAGTTTAGAACACAGGTGTCAAACTCGTGGCCCTCCAGATGTTATGGACTATAGTTCCCATCATTCCCTGCCATGCTGGCAGGGGATGATGGGAACTGTAGTCCAAAACATCTGGAGGGCCATGAGTTTGACACCTATGGTTTCGAATATGGCATACATGATGGCTCTTCTGCAAGGCTCTAATGTGTGTTAATGTGTGTTATCTTCTGCTCGAATGTGTGTTATCTAATGGTTGTATTAATGGCTGAGGTTAACTTTTGCTTTTGGTTACATGAATGCTGTGTTGAATATCTTCTGTTATGTAAAGGGTTGGGTCTTTATCAGTTCCGTTAATGGCGAGACTTTCGTCTGGCACAAGGAGCTGTCTGTTGATGCTAGAGCACTTGTGTTGTTTTTAAAAACCTATTCTGAATTGTTGGTAGACTCTCCAGCAAGGAGAAGGAAACATGTTTTTGAAGCTGATCTGAATGGCCTAACTAACCTAAGGTGGATTGAGCTGTCCATGTGACTTTCTGCAGTCCGCTTTTACTCACAAATACACCTGTCTGGCGTTGAAGAAGTGAGCAACACTTTGCATGGTTTTTGCATATCGTTGAAGTTGAGGTGCTGGTTGATCGACCATCTTTAACCTTGAGGAACTATTACATGAAGCTACAGGTGTATAGGAGATGGCTAGCCTTTTTAATAATCTTTTGGTGTAACCAGGGGTGCCAAAGAGGGTGTCTGTGGGGGCCGTGGGGCCCAATGATATCTTTTTTGGTGCCCGCTAAGTGTTTTAGGAAGTGGGTGTGGCCAGGCAGGGCTTTTGCCCAGCAGGGCTTCTGATTGGCTATTGGGGATTTGATCGATTTTGCAGTTTTTTAAAAATGTTGCTTCGGCAGCCGCTGCCATCACAGCACAAGGATCTACCCTGTGTTTCTACACTATGGCAGTCATTTTGTGGCTGACTTTGCTTCCTGTGGCCGCCATTTTGCGACAGACATTTTGTTGTTGCGCCCACCTAGCCGTGTCTGAGTTCTGAATGTGCTCTGGTGTAATTTTGTGCTGGAAAAGCTGAAAAAGAAGAGGAGGAGGGGTTTGGATTTATACCCTGGTTTTCTCTCCTGAAAGGTGTCTGAAAGTGGCCCACAAACTCCTTCCCTTCCTCTCTCTGCAACAGTCAACTTCTGAGCTAGGTGGGGCTGAGAAAGCTCAGAGAGAACTGACTAGCCCCGTGTTGGCGAACCTTTGGCACTCCAGATGTTGTGGACTGCAATTCCCATCAGCCCCTGCCAGCATGGCTAATTGGCCATGCTGGCAGGGGCTGATGGGAATTGTAGTCCATAACATCTGGAGTGCCAAAGGTTCGCCACCACTGGCTAGCCCAAGGTTTCCCATCAGGTTTCATTTGTAGGAGCTGGGAAACAAATCCAGTACACCAGATAAGAGTCCATTGCTCATGTGGAGGAGTGGGGAATCAAACCCAGTTCTCCAGATTAGAGTCCACCACTCTTAACCACTACCCTAAACTGGGGTCTTTTGCTCACCAGTATGAGTTGGGGTGGGGAGGGGCACTGCCTGCCTGCCTGCCTGCCTCTCTTCATTTTAGGCAGACTCATCCAGGCCTGTGTGGCGACAACTACATGTAAACTAATTTTGTTTTTTGTCGCTGTGTGGGTTTGATTTGTGTTCACTTTAAGCCAAATGTGTAACTGCAGTATCTCTCTGGTTCCAAACGAAAGCCAGAAAGAACGTTTTGATCTCCCAAATGTCATTGACATTTATAATTGCATAGCTTGGTTATCTATGAAATCTGAAATGAATAACAGTTGTTTAGCATTTAATGTCACTGTTTCATAACAGCTAATCAACTTGAGTGTTTTTTTGATCGTTGTTGGAATCAGACTAAATTAGACATTCTAAGTAAACAGATGCTTTCAATACTGACCAGTATTTTTAACTGATCGCCTGTCAAAGCCAAGTGGACTGATTTGGAGATAATTGAAAGCTGTTGTTGGTATTATCTTTAACCGGTGTTTAATATTTTGAGCAGGTTAGGGTGGAAGACAGGAAAGTTACTTTCAGAATGCATATTTTCATATGTAAGAAGAAGAAGAAGAAGAGTTTGGATTTATATCCCCCCTTTCTCTCCTGCAGGAGACTCAAAGGGGCTTACAATCTCCTTGCCCTTCCCCCCTCACAACAAACACCCTGTGAGGTAGGTGGGGCTGAGAGAGCTCCAAAGAATTGTGACTATCTGGTCACCCAGCTGGCTTGTGTGGGAGTGTACAGGCTAATCTGAATTCCCCAGATAAGCCTCCACAGCTCAGGCGGCAGAGCGGGGAATCAAACCCGGTTCCTCCAGATTAGACACACGAGCTCTTAACCTCCTACGCCACTGCTTAGTGCCATCGTGGTGTAGTGGTTAAAAGCAGTGGACTCTAATCTTGAGAAGCGGGTTCGATTCCCCACTCCTCCACGTGAGTGGCAGACTCTTATCTGGTGAAATGGATTGTTTCCTCTGCTCCTACACATGAAGCCTACTAGGTGATCTTGGGCTCACAGTTCTCTCTAAACTCAACCCCCACCTACCTCACAAGATATCTGTTGTGGGGAGAGGAAGAGTAGGAGTTTGTAAGTCACTTCGAGACTCCTTGCAGGAGAGAAAATGGGGGTATAAATCCAAACTGTTCTTCTAAATCACAGGTGTCAAACTCGCGGCCCTCCAGATGTTATGGACTACAGTTCCCATCATCCCCTGCCAGCATGATGCTGGCAGGGGATGATGGGAACTGTAGTCCATAACATCTGGAGGGCCACGAGTTTGACACCTATGTTCTAAATAACAAATACTGAAAACGAATTTGTCATGTTTGGGAAAGAGTGGGATTTTTTAAATTTAAGCTGCTTGTGTTAAGGCCAAAGAATTCCAGTGGTGTGTGTTTCAGTGCAGTTGCTGCTACCACTTCTTGTCTTTGCCTCTTGTTTTTAATAAGGGACTAATATGTGATCGGTTGGCTCCATAGCACTTCATTGTCCAGCAAACAGTCCGTGTTCAATGATTGCTGCCTTCAGAATTTTGCAATCTGTTTCCTTCCCCGTTCTTTATTATGGCTGGTGGTGATGCGTGAATTCTCCCAGTTCTAACAGGAGGCCGGTCACTTGTAACTGTGCCAGGAAAAAAACCTCCTCTCTGTGCCCTTAACAGCCTGCGGTGATATACTGAGTGGCTTTTATGATACAGCAATTTTCTCTTGTGCTAGCTAAGTGTGTGCAGACTGAATCTGCCTGTTCCTTTTATTCCTTTTCTCAACAGCTGTTTTGAACAAGAATGTCCAGACTAAATGGGCCATTTTTTTACGCCCTTTTTTTTTTTTGCAGCCGCTTATCGGTAGCTTGGCGGGGGAAGCTTCAGTTGCAGTGATGTGTGGAAATGCTTTCTATATTTAATTTTTAATTTTTGACCCTTTGGTGGCTGGCGTGTTGTATTTTTGATGAGCTGAGCCAGGACGTCTCCCTTTTCCCCTCTGTGTGAATTTACTCGTGCGTTAACTGTGGCACAGGAGAGCTTAGGCAGGGTAAAATTCTGGATGGAAAGTTCTGGATGGAAAAAGGGGGTTTGTAAGGAACAGGTCTCCACTAGTGATTTTAGTATCTAAGTTACCGGTAACTCAGTAGAGTGGAACTTTGCTTACATCGGCCAGAATTGTGATGTACATACACTCTTGAGTCCAAGGCAAAAAGTTTTAAAGTACACCCAGTACACCCCCTCCCTCCCCTCCCTTGCATGCCACCCCTCAATCACTCACTTCCCTCCCTCCCTCACTCCTCTTCCCTTACATGGCACCCCCTCCCTCCCCTCCCTTGCATGCCACCCCTCACTCACCTCCCTCCCTCTCCTTCCCTTCCTTTGCATGCCACTCCTCCACCTCCCTTTTCTCAACAGCTGTTGAGAAAGGAGCAGCAGTGGCGTAGGAGGTTAAGAGCTCGTGTATCTAATCTGGAGGAACCGGGTTTGATTCCCAGCTCTGTCGCCTGAGCTGTGGAGGCTTATCTGGGGAATTCAGATTAGCCTGTACACTCCCACACTCGCTAGCTGGGTGACCTTGGGCTAGTCACAGCTTCTGGGAGCTCTCTCAGCCCCACCTACCTCACAGGGTGTTTGTTGTGAGGGGGGAAGGGCAAGGAGATTGTAAGCCCCTTTGAGTCTCCTGCAGAAGAGAAAGGGGGGATATAAATCCAAACTCCTCCTCCTCCTCCTCCTCCTCCTCCTCCTCCTCCTCTTCTTCTTCTTCTTCTTCTTCTTCTTCTTCTTCTTCTATATTTATTTTTCCATTGGAAAAATTGAAAAAAGTTATTAGAAAGAAGAGGAATTGCTTCTCTCCTGAATTTTCCATTTCTTCTTAGACCTTCACATCTCCAGGCACACTTGAAGGTCTGATGGGGGCAGTTTTCCCATGGTGGTTGCCGGGCAGCCAGCACCCTGCTCTGCTTACATCAAGATGAAACAGAATACTTGAAGGATTCTGTAATGTATGTAAAAATGCATTTTCAAACAAATATTAAAAGGAGGGAGAGAGGTGTACAAACATATGGCTTTTGGTCTGTGTTGCTTAATAATTTTGTGTAATGTGAGTAAAGTGGGCTAATTGCTTGTCAGAGCATATGGGAATGTGAATTGCGTGTTTTTTTTCAGCAGGTTTTTTTTGTAAAAAAAAAGAAGAAAGAGGTTAATTTCAGCAAAAATGCTAATGCTGCCACCTCCCAATGTTCTTCACAAATTTTAATTTAATAAAGACTTATTATTTAACAGATAGATAGGCTAATGTTATTAGTTTGTTCCATTTTTTAAATTAACATAGTGCTTGAATTTACAGTTTCTTGGAGCTAGCAGATGACTTTTGTTGTGTTGGCTAGTGTTTTTGGAGGAACCCCCCCCCCCCCCTAAAGGAATAGAGCATCTGTTTATGTTGACGTGAAGTATATTTTCTTAACTTGTAAAAATGCTGTTGTGTTATGTTATATTGGCCTTAACTCTTAATAAAATTTCATTCTGTGGAAGTATTTTCTTCAAAACTGTTGTGATGTCTAACTTTGTCTTCTGATGGGTGAAAAAAAATCAGTTATTCCTTCTGTAATTGAACACTTGGATATCAGTCGCTGTATTTATTAGACCAAGTTCAGTGATAACTTGCCTCTGCTGGCATGTTACCATCACTGCCTTAGGGTGTCGTCTGTCCTAGCTCAGGTGCACATCTGTACCTGTTCAAAGGTGTAACCTCAGTTTGCACTGAAGGAAAGCTGCCGTTAGTATATGGATTTGCAGAATCCAGTCCCTGACCGAAAGCTTAAATTACGATTACAATTTAGTCTTTGTTAAAGCATCACCTTTATATGAGACTCTGTTGATCAGAAGCACATGGATTATAAAGGTCTAGGCTCACTGTTATCTAATTTAAAAATCAGGCCTCCCCAAATTTTGGCTTGTATTAATAGCCAGCGCTCTAATTTTGCCAGTTGCAATTTTGCCAGAAGTCCACTTAGCTCTAAGGAACAGGATCCAAGTCAAAGTTGCTGAAAGAGCGATGGAGCTGTCCAGCTAGGTAGTGCTGAAGTCTCCCTACCTCTGGTGGAGAAGGTGGTGGAGTGAGCATGACTTTAAGGAGGACAGCAGCTCCTGTAGCAGAGGGGGTCAGAGAGTTGGGTAGAGTGGTAGCAGCAAGAGAGGAGAGCCCACTAGGACTAGCTCCTTGTGGAGCAAAATACCCTTCCAGTACAAAGGCTTCCTTCAGAGAAAGAGCTTGTTCAGTGTGTATACAGTGCCATCAATTCACAACTGACCTATGGTGACCCCATAGGGCCGTGGTGGTGAACCTTTGGCACTCCAGATGTTATGGACTACAATTCCCATCAGCCCCCTCCAGCATAGCCAATTGGCCATGCTGGCAGGGGCTGGAGTGCAGCCAGTTCATGGCATCCCTGGAAGGTAGAGGTCCGCCACTACTACCATAAGGTTTTTTTTTCTAGGCAAGAGGCACTCAGAGCTGGTTTGCCGTTGCCTGCTTCAGTGTGGGCTGAGAGTCCTGAAAGAACTGTGACTAGCCCAAGGTCACCCAGCAGGCTTCCTGTGGAGGTGTGGGGAATCAAACCTGGTTCTCCAGATGAGAGTCCACCACTGTTAACCACTACCTCACAGTGGCTCTTTTGTTCAAGAGAAGGAGCAGGGAAACAGCACTCCACTTAGGTAAAAGCCTCCTTGAGAAGGAAGGTAGTGAGGGTTCCCAGTTCTCCACGATCCCCCCCCCCTCGTCGGAGGAAGTGATAAACCAGGAGGTGGTGCTGAGTTTGTGATTGTACACAATCACGTTTTTACCCTGCCTTTTCTCAAAGAATCTTCCGTTCTTCCCTCCTGCGTTTTATTGTTTCGTCAATCCTGCGAGGCAGGCTATGGCAAAGAGTGACTGGCCCAAGATCACTCTTGTGAGTTTCCAGGCTGGGGTGGGGATTTGGACACTGGTCTTTCCAGACTTCAGCTGGAATAACAGTGTTTTTTGAAATGCTGGCAACAGGAGCAGAGTTGCAGCTCCTCCAAAATGCTTCCCAAAACTGCGCTTTTTCTATCATGCAGGATCACTATTATGGGCTGCAGAAGTGCTCCATCCATTGTATCTGTCCTACTTGTGGCTGCTGTTCTTTATCCTCCCCCACCCCACTCCCCCAAAAAAGAGGGATGCACTTTTCCTACATGGAGCAAGAAGTAAGAGAGCTAAGCCTGTTCAAAGCAATATCTGACTACCACACCCAGCCAAAACACTGTAGTCCTTTGAATGCTTCATCACTTTGAGATAGAACCTGAGGGACCGCCTCTCCCCATATTGCCCTGTTAGGCCCCTCCGCTCCTCGAAGGAGGACCTATTGGTAATCCCTGCCCAAAAAGCAATCAAGCTGGCCCCCACCTGGTGGAACAGGCTCCCAAGGGAAATCAGGGCCCTGCGGGACTTGCAGAGTTTCTGCAGGGCCTGTAAGATGGACCTGTTGCACCAGACATTTGGCCAGCCTGGTTACGTACATCTACATAAGAACATAAGAACAAGCCTGCTGGATCAGACCAGAGTCCATCTAGTCCAGCACCCTGCTACTCGCAGTGGCCCACCAGGTGCCTTTGGGAGCTCACATGCAGGATGTGAAAGCAATGGCCTTCTGCGGCTGTTGCTCCCGATCACCTGGTCTAAGGCATTTGCAATCTCAGATCAAAGAGGATCAAGATTGGTAGCCATAAATCAACTTCTCCTCCATAAATCTGTCCAAGCCCCTTTTAAAGCTATCCAGGTTAGTGGCAATCACCACCTCCTGTGACAGCTACCATTCTGCTACCATTCCATCTGGCCTTTCGTGGGCGCAAGGGTGGGGAGGGAGGGGGGAGTCTGACGCCATCTGATATTTACATGGTTCCTGATTTAATACTGGGGTATTGCGTTGGTTTTATACTATGTTTTAAAGTTATGTTTTTATTGTTGTGGTTCACCGCCCTGAGCCCTTTGGGGAAGGGCGGTCTACAAATTAAATAAATAAATGTATGTCACACTGGCTTTCTCAAACTAACTATGAAACTTGGTATTGTGGGTTTTCTGCGGGGCTGTGGGCTAGTAGTGTTTTGCTCCAAGAACAAAAACAAACCACAAAATAAACCAGACCACGGCCACACAGGCCAGGAAACCCACAATGCCTATTTGATTCCAGCCGTGAAAGCCTTCAGCAATACACTCACTATGAACGATTAGTCATTCTTGCTATAAATCTGAAAATGAAGAAGTTATAATGTCATCAGGTACCTCTTAGATGTATAATCTATTCCTCTTTTTAAAAAAGTAGGTTAATTAGTAATAATGAGTTATAATGATTTGCTGTCACCGAAGCTGAGGGGACATTTCATGTTTCTTGCTGATGTTTATTAAATTATCTCTTTCATTCTAAATTATTTGGGCGGATCGTCTTGTTGCTGGCCTAAATCAATAAATGCTGTAGAAAAAAACGTTCAGACTTATTAAGCAACCTTGGTAAGTTAGTATAGTATTGATTAGACATGGATACTGGGTTTAGCAGCGATAAACCATTTTTAATTGTTAATCATAATAGCCTAGTCGTAACAGTGAGATAAGACATGCTTATTTTGACAATCGCAGTGTCAAGTCGATGTAATGTTAATTTCTGGATGTGCTGAAACATTTTTAATGTAATGGACTTTGCTTTGGCCTGAGAAGTGACATTGAACCAGAATGCGAATTCTCTGGCAACTGCTTCATGCTCAAGAAAACTGGCACACACTATGCGGCCCAGCACAGCCATATTGTGCAGCCCACAGTTTTCCTGGAGGCTTAGGCCATCTTGGATGGGTGATTCCACACCCCAGTCTCTGGGAGGCAGGAATTTGTCATTTTTAACTTCCTGTCTGGTTGTTGCCCTTCATTTTGAGTCAGTATTTTTTCTGCCTCAGAAGGGAGAGCAAGGACCTTTACAGGCTCCTTGGCAATTTGGTCAAGTTCGTTAAAAAATTACCCAGTCTGGTCTTAAGTGTTTGTTTGCCCTTTTGTCTTTTGTCTGTCTCTTGTTTTCCTGGGGTTTCCCTCCCTGTTGTGGCGTTTCTTTAAAGGGGGGGGGGAACACTAGTGCAAGGTTTTTGGGCACCAAAACCGTGCCTCCCCAAGAATCCCTGCCTTGGGGCTGCGGAGGAAGGCAATGACCCGTCTTCTCCTGGGTGCTTTTTGCTAGGTCTTTGCTCTGGGACACAACGGCCCATAATGCACCACAATGGCCCATAATGCACCAGGTGTCTGCTGCGCCACAGGGGCAAATGTCCATTGCAGCAAGATTTCATAGTGGAAGTATGAAGCGTTGGATGATCCAAACAGTTTTTCCACTGATGATGAGGGGAGGAAGAGGATTCCCCTTTGACCACCCAAAGGACTTTTGAAATCCTGGGCCTCGCATGCACCAAAGCCTGGCAGAATGGAAGCTGTAAAAAGGAAGAGAGTTCACAGTGATTGAGCAAAAAAGCCAGCTGGATCCAACCCAATGTTTAATTAACAGTTTGTACTGGAATGTTTTTGTTGTATGACATAAAAATAAATGGGCAGGCAGTTCTTATCATTCAGTCAGTCTTTGTTATGGTCATAGCCCAGCATAAGGTTAGCAAAATACTTACAGTTAAAAGATAAAATATATTTAAACTGAAAATATATATCTAAAAGGATCTGCTGGCAGAAGAAAATTGGAAGATATGGAATTGTAAGGGGGATGGGATAAGAGCATGAACATTAAAAGGAAACAAGGCATAAGGGAACAGAAAAACTGCATACAGAAGACTATATTATGTCACAGTATGCTGTAGTAGTAAGACAACCTTAGTAGTAATATAGGCTGTTTTATACCACAGACCAACTTGGGACGCAAGTGCTGCTGCACAAAAGAAAAAGAAGAAGAAGAGTTGGATTTATATCCCCCCTTTCTCTCTTGTAAGGAGACTCAATCTCCTTTCCCCTCCCCCCTCACAACAAACACCCTGTGAGGTAGGTGGGCCTGAGAGAGCTCCGAAGAACCGTGACTAGCCCAAGGTCACCCAGCTGGCATGTGTTCGAGTGCACAAGCTAATCCAGTTCACCAGATAAGCCTCCACAGCTCAAGTGGCAGAGCGGGTAATCAAACCTGGTTCTCCATATAAGAGTGCACCTGCTCTTAACCACTACACCATCCTGGCGCCTTGCAACACTGTATGTTATAGTTCCTGTCATTGCTTTTGTGTATGTAAACTTTGCACCAGCTGTACTGTCTGGGCAGCCTCATGCAGCTGTTCAACTTCCCACCTGTGGCTCTTTTGAGCACCATTCCCTGGTAGGGCATCTGTCCTGTGCATCAGGAACACAGGTGTCAAACTCACTGCTCTCCAGATGTTATGAACTACAGTTCCCATCATCTGACAGGGGATGATGGGAACTGTAATCCATAACATCTGGAGGGCTGCGAGTTTGACACCTATGATCAGGAAAGTAGGAGAGGCTTGAGGTCCCACCTTGAAGCAACCAGTTGCAGAAGAATGGTTGAGCGGCGAACCTCCCTGGATTGCCGGCTCCATCCCAAAGATAAAAGCAAACGTGGCTCTTTCGGTAGACGAAAATGGCAAACGTGGCTCTCTGAAAGCTGCAGAGTGAGTATCACAGTTTCACGCCATTCCAGGGTGGTAGATGAATTAATTTCTGAATCTGGTACCTTTTATACTGGCCTCAGCATTCAGTTAAATGGAGCGCTTGAAATCATTATGAAACATTCGGGAGAGGTTAGGCTAAGGTTAACAATGAGATTTTAGCTGTCATGAGCACAGTCGGGACAACCCCTATATTTATTTTTAGACGATAAGACGTCTGTCATAATGTTATAATGAACTGTGGAGAGTTTAGGATTGCGTTTGGGGGTAGCAGTAATTAGAAAACATGGTCACTAATATAAAATTCTGAAGGATGAAAAGTGAATCTTGCTGTCAAAAGATTTGGGCTGGCTTAGAAATTTTGCCAAGGCTTCTGTAAGTTATTTTCAGAGTCTGGTTTTGAAGGTATGGTTTCCTTGTACTTTTTTTTTTTTTATACGCACGGGCATATGGTGATTAAAAAAAACCATACGAACAAGACCGAGGAAGAGCAGTTGTAACAATTACATGTTGATATGAAAATATTTATATTACATGCACAATAATTGTCCCTGTTCTGGGATTCTGGATTGGGCTCGCGTGCTCCCTGCCTTCTGCTTCGGAATCCCTGAAATAGAATGTTTTACAATAATCAGTGTATTAGTGAGAAAAACAGTCTTCGGATCACGCCGTCTATCCTGGAAGTGTAAACAGATCATTAGATTAAATTACTCAGATGCGCTAGAGGTAGTTTGTTACGGAGTACTCATAATGATGAATAGAAGCCAACCAGTTCAAATTGAATGCCCTCCGACGAAACTTAAAGATGAAGAAGTGTCCATTAGAGAGCTGATTTTATAGTTGGCACTCTCAGATTTGCATCTGTTTGTCTCCCATGTCTCTTGCGTGCCCACTTTGCTTCTGTGGGTGGTTCTGTTGGATCTGCGCATAGACGCTTGTAGGCAGCCGGCTACACAATCTGAAATAGTCCTCCCCTGGAGAATGGAAAACAAAAAGCGAGATCGTAAAAAACGAAGGAAAAAGGAAACCTCCCTGAACATGCAGAGGCTGCGATATGTGGTGGGCATTGCAGGAAATGGCACTGAACTGATGCCTGCAGGATTTTGCTCAGCAGGGTAGCCCATTAGATTTGAGCTTTCCAGCAGGAGGCCACAGACACAATGACAAAACCCTTCACTGAGGCTTTGTGTCTCCGGGCGCCGGAACAAAGCTCCGGTCGGTGGCTGCCAAAAACCTCTGCTTAATTGGGATGGTGTGGATGGCTACATAAACATTTGGGGATGAGCTTTAACTATCGGACAAGCGAGCGATAAGCCTGTGGATGCTTATTGTTCAACAGGTATTCTGAGGTCTGGTGGAGCAGCTCTCAACAGGTATTCCGAGGTCCTGTGTTGCAGTTTAGGAACAAAGGGGGTAGATTAATGGCAGTCAAAAGGCATACAAATATCTCACCTTCTATTTTAACTTGAATGGCTTCACACTGCCTTTTAACTAATTTAATATATTCTGGGTTTTGGACACCATTCTTGCCGCTCAGCAGATGCCTCTGTGTCCTGCCGCTAGGATGTTTTTGTGCAACAAGAATCCTGGTGGGTTTTTTTCCAAAGCACGCCAGAGCCCGCCGGTTTGTTTCTCCTGGCTCCTAAGGTTCTGTCTCCAAAGCGATGATGGGCTGGCCTTCGTTCCGTGGCTGCTGTTTGTCAGCAAGCCCCTTCTTAGATACATTTAACTCCTTTCATCCGATTGCCCCGAGGACTTCAACCAGAATTACCTTTTTAAAAACGTGGCCGGAGTTCTTCACAATTAAGAACTGTGTTGCTCTGGAAAGATGCTTAGCTGTCTCGCTCTGCGTGTATGGGGTGGGGAGACGTTGCAGCTGCCTTGTTGGGCAAAGTTATATTGAGTCTGGTCTGTCCTGTCCCCACTTCTGTGAAGATGCAGATGTGACAACAGGGGACATTGTGGTGTCCTAGAATGGTGCTGGATTTACAGCTGGAATGTTGCAGATTTTCAAAAGACTATAAAAGCCAGAAAAGAAAGGAAGAGCCAGCAACTAGGGGGCTGGTTTAGCTAAGAGATGTGTGATGCAATGGCTAAGAGTCGTAGACTCTAACCTGGGCTGTTTCCGCAGGGGCAGAATACAGCGATCTAGGGACACTAAAAACAGCGTCCCTGGGGAGGGGTTTGCACGGCTGCCGCCGCTGCATCACAACCCCCGAGCGGCGCAAAGCCACCTGACGTCTCACACGGCAAAGTGTGTATGTGTTTCACTTCCACTCGTATTACCTACCAGTATTACCTATTTACTGTTTTCACTGCTCATCTCTGCCCATCTGCACGAACATCCTAAACCCTCATCCCAAGCCCTCAGGCCACAGACAGACAGGCTGCACGGACATTCTAAGGGTGACAGTTAAACACAGCCAGCTTCATGGCCTGGTGCACCAGGAAAAATAAGTTTTACCTGGCTCAGGTATGGACTTTTGGTGATTTGAAGGTCCGATTACCTGCCCGCAACAGGGAGGAATGTCCTGTGAAAATTTGGGGGCGATCCGTCCAGCAGCTTCTGAGGGAGACCATCAGGGACAAACACACCGTTAGATTTTTATATATATAGATGAACGAGAGACAGTATCTAAAACTCTATTTTTAATGAAAATAATTAAAACATTTCTATAACTGTAGGGATGAGCCGCTGACCCAGCAGAACCGTAGGCAGAGTGCTTGGCATGCCGGCCCAACTACGGCCTTCTGGTCGCACCCGCTCCCCCATCCCCCACCCCCCGGTGAGTCACAGGTCATGAACTACCTGGCTCACAGCCACCAGGTGTCCCAGACAAAGGGACAATGGAGCCCTTGCCCCCAGGTGTGGATTAGACCCAGACACGGATGCTTCCTCCTGCACGTAACAGCCCGATGAGATCATGCATCACATGATGATCTCCCACTCTCCCGCTCTCCTGCCTCCCGGTCCGCCCACGTAGCCCCCCCTCTTGTAAACCCTAATAAAAGGAGCCCGAGCCTAGCACAAGGCAGAGTAGCCGGATCCACGGCATGGGATCCCGCGCTCCCTGCTGCTGGCTCTCTCCACCAGATGGTATCTCCGCGTCTCGTCTCATTATTACGACGACCCTGCGGGCACGACTACATATAACAGAACCACAACTCTTAATCAACAGCACAGTATACATATTGTAAATAATAACAACAAAACAATGAATAATACACACACACAAATACAATAATACCAAGTCTCTGTAATAAAGGTATCACGTTGAAAGAGATCCACTAATGGTGTAGATGTGAAGGATACCAAGTGTCTGATGCCTGTAAAAATATTCAACTTCCGTGGATGACTTTAGACCACTCACAGTCTGAATTTAGTGAGTGTGAAGATTAAATGGAAGAGGGGGAAATGCTGTTTACCATTCTGAGCTCCTTGGAGGAAGGGCATGGTAAAGATGCATAAGCAAACATACGCATTATGTGTAAAAGGCTGTGGAAAGCAGGAGGGGAGGCTAGAAGGAGCGGAAACGAAAGCAGTAAAAAAAAAGCAATGAATGGAGAAAGAAAGAAAAGTAGAAGAAAATCAATCACAGTCAGCTTGATAACATTTAGGAACCCTATTTCTTATCTGACAAAACGAAACGCCTATCAGAAAGCGAGGGTATCTTGAAGCACTCAATAATCACTAACAGCTGACAAGGTGTTAGTGATTTATAATGCACATTGGGTATATTAGTGTGCCATTTTGTCTAATTAAGGAAAGTGAGAACTGGCATTACTCTCGTTGGAACCGTGCCAGATGTTGCTTCATTTCAGAAAGGAGCCGTCACAATTGATTAACAATCATCTGAAAGCCTCGTTCCAGGGCAATTTTTACATGTTGTTAATGCGGGGCTGGGCGGAGAAGATGCTACCATGGCCCCCACTCTCCTAGTTGGGTGACACCGTTGGGAGCGAACCGCCAGATCTTCTGTTTCTGCCTAGTCCCTTTTCTACTGTGAACTCCCCTGTTTACTTCAGTTAATCCTGATTAAGAGAAAACATCAGATAATTTCAGGCAACCCGGTGTGTCGTGTGGGGAAAATATGGTAAAGTACAATCACTTTTTGATGCGTATTAAAGTGATGCAAGACCGTTAGCTGGTCTGGTAGTATTCCGTGGCTCACTGATGTTCCTTCTCATTATTTACTCCCCCGATTGCTATGGAGTGATGACTGTAATTCTGCCAATGCTTTACTATTGTGTCACTATTTCCATAGTCTTTATTTAGCCATGTAGGTGCTTGGATGGTGATTGAGCAGCCCATGAGCGGGCGTTAACCAGGTGTGAGAAGGAACTGGGAAGCACACCTCTTGGCCTGGCTACGACAAGACCAGTAACAAGAGCACCCTCCATCCCAACCGCTCTGACTCAGAGGGAAGCACCTCCAATGGTGATGGGATGAGAGGGGTCTGGCTCTCTCCTGATGGTGCTCTCTGCAGGGGCTGGGGGACAACTTCCAAACTCCTACTAACTGAGGAGGATAAACAGGCAGGCATAAGGAGGCAGACAGAAGGCAGGGGTGGAGGCCGACGTCAACATGAGGAAGCCAGAGAGGAAGAAAAACTCTGGCAGACAGAGGCCGCTTCCGCATGGCCACTCTGGGGGTTGGGTCGGCGTACATGACTCCGACCCA
>NC_059436.1:48144892-48154892 GCF_021028975.2 Sphaerodactylus townsendi | reverse complement strand
TGTCTATCGCAGCAAGATTTCGTGTACATATATTTTTCCTCCAGCTCCACTTTCACTTTCTAGTCTCCCTGAGGCAAGTGAGACATGCATTTAATTTTGCTTCATTGCCAGAGTGGGGGGATTTGCTAGTGAGCGCAGCTTTCCCCCAGACCTCTTCCCTCCACCCACAGCCAGCCTGCCCAGCTCCACCCTTCCAGCTCCTTGGACTGCCGTCCATGCCGTCCCCCTTTCCATGTTGCTGGCTCCTTCCTGCTTCTCTAAGACTCATTTTGATATATCAGTGCATCGATATAACAGAGAACTGACTTTTGCAAGGACACACAAACAGGCTCCAGCCCACCCCCCCAGCTCTGTTTCTGCCTCCCCGATGATTGGGAGGGCTTTTAAAAACTTTTTTTCAGATAAGTCATTTTTTTAAAACAATCTTCTCTCCCACGCAGCAGTGAGAGAGAGGCTGGGTGAGGTGGCAGGGAGAGAGAGAAAGTGTGTGTGGAAGGGAAGGGAGTGGGAAGAAGAATATCCGCTCTATATTATTGGGATTACTGAGTGTTATGAGATCTGTTCCTTTAAGAGGGGCAGAGTTAAGAGAACCAGGAAACAGAGACTAGCTGTGGGGAAGACTGGGCTGTCTCCTTGCATGTATACAGAGAAACGCAAAGAGCCTCACCGTGAAACTAAAAGACTCAAGGTAAGTGTTCCATGAGTAGTGGGTCAGTGATTCACTGAGAAAAGCTTGAAACTGAATTATTCTCACCTCTAAAAATAAAAAAGTTCTGATTGGATCCCAGTTGTCATCAGTGTGGGACTTTTCCTCTGGAGTTCCCATGGTGTAGTCCTATGCTCTTTTATTATTCAACCTCTATGTAAAGCCCTTAGTGAGTAATCGGACAGAGCTTTGGAATTGGATGACATCTGGTTCTGTGCCACTACTGGTGATGTGGTGTAGCTAAAAAGCTAAGAGAGCAGTTTGAGACAGAATCTTGATGAGGCAGAAGTAATGTTGGTTAGGAATGCTTATCTTGAAAGACACTGTAATTCTCACCTTGACCCTTGCTGACTCTGTTAAAAGCCTAGATGTTATACTGGACCCTCTTCTGTGTTCTACCACAACAGGTCCACTCATCTGTTTGGGTGCAATCCTGAGAACAGACCCAAACCTACCTGTATACCTCCTTCTCTGTTAATGGTCCCCACTTTGTGGAATGGTTTGCTTTAGGGTTAGGAAGGCCTGCACACTCTTGCACCCTTGCTTTAGGAAGGCCTGCACACTCACGACATTCTGCTAACTACATAAAATGTAGTTGTTCAAGTGAGCTGCTGTATAAAGGTAATAGGGCTATATAGCAAAATAGTGTAAGGGAAAAGGACTATGCATTATACCACCATGTATAGGATGCATTATCAGTTTGCTTCATGTATTCCCTTGAGAGTCAGCGTGTTGTAGTGTAGTGGTTAAGAGCAGGTGAATTCTAATCTGGAGATATTCTAATCTGGAGATAGTTGCTGCGGTCCCTAATATACTTTAGGAAGAGAACGGAACTTTCATGAATGGCATCTTCTCTCTGCTGACAGAGGAGACACTTATGTTGCCGCTTAGGGCGACTTCCCACTGGCGATTAATCCTGGGACAGTCACCCGAAATATCTGGGTTTCCTCACGATCTCCCCACTGCCGAACTGCAGAACACCGATCAGTCTCATTTCTGGCGCTCCCCCCCACCCCCTTATCACAGGATTTTCCTGGACCTGCTTGTATATGCACCTTTTTGAAAAAGCACTCCAGTGGGAGCTAATCAGAGATGGAGGCTACACATTTGAGGGTCCATAACTTTGACCCCCATGAGCCAAACTTCACCAAACCTGGGTGGTGCCATCAGCAGAGTCTTCTACTGATACCACCCAGGTTTTGTGAAGTTTGGTCCAGGGGATCCAAAGCTATGGGCTCCTAAAGGGGGTGCCCCCATCCCCCATTGTTTCCAATGGGTGCTAATAGGAGATGGGGGCTACATATTTGAGGGTCCATAACTTTGGCCTCCATGAACCAAACCTCACCAAAACTCGGTGGCATCATCAGGAGGGTCTCCTAAAGATACTCTGAAATGTTGGTGCTGCTAGCTTCACAATTGCACCCCTGACAGCAGGCATCCCACGCAAGGGGCAGGGCTAGATGTCTTCACTAGAAACATCCTGCAGTGGGGATGTTAGAACCTGGATGAAAAGGTGCCGATTCTCTTGAAACTTGGCTGTATCGAGATTAAATTTTCAGTGGGGATTCGGCCTATTAGTTCCAGCACAAAGCGAAGCAAATTTGATTTGGAGCCTTGTTCTCTGGATTAAACTGGCCGTGAGAATATGGGAAACCTATCACAATTTATCTCTTCACTGGCCGTGCTTATAACCAGTGATGTGGAGTGGCAAACTTTTTGTAAAAATAAAAGTAGTAAAAAGCATGTGTGAGGACCCCCTCCCCCCCCCCCACGCTGCGCGCCGACGAGTCTTCATTGCGCCTTTTAAAGGAATGTCCTCACTTTTGTGTTAGCGACAATAAAAATCTAATGTCATTTGCCCTCTCCATATGCTTTCAGTTGGGCTCTGCTTAGAATGTTCAGCGCTGTTTGTCAAGTAGAGATTTCAAACGTGTGATTTTGGCCTGCCTTGTGGCTCTGGGGTTGTTGTTTTTTTTGAAAAAAAATTATGTAGTTTATCAGCAAACCTTGCATTTCTAGAATTTCAGAGAATGTGCAATGAAGGTTTGCTTGTGCCATTTAGGAATAGCTGGCACGAATGAATGGTGTGAATGATAAAAAAAGAAGCGTGGCGGTTTTGCGTCTCCGAGAGCAGATCATGTGCAAGATCTTCAGAGGCTGTTTGCCAAACGAGATGAGATAGCAGCGGTTCTGTATATAAACATGGAACTGGCCCAGTCGCGTAGAAAGTGGTGTGTGGGTGGCTACGGTGGGAGGAAGCGTTGCTTTCCAAGATCACCTGGGGAGGCTCAAATGATTTTAGGCAATTTGGGGGCGGGGGCACAGTTCTGGGTCTTGTGCTTGATTCCCAGGGAGCGATGGGCTCATTGGAACTCTCTGTAGCTTTCTCTGACGGGAAAGACTGTAGCCAACACCCTGAAATTCTCCGCTGCTCTATACTATAGGGCACAGGTGTCAAACTCGTGGCCCTCCAGATGTTATGGACTACAATTCCCATCATCCCCTGCCATCATCATTCTGGCAGGGGATGATGGGAGCTGTAGTCCACAACATCTGGAGGGCCGCGAGTTTGACACCTGTGCTGTAGGGGAAGATAGCTAGGGAAGGGCCAGTTGCTGTTCAGGAATTCCTGCCCAGTTTTACTCCTATGCATTGAAGGAATCCTGGATTCAGAGGCGTATGGGGGCCATATGGCGCCCAGAGGCAAAACCCCTTCTGGGCGCCCCCCCCCCCCCGGCATGGAGCCCCACTTACTTGCGAGTAACCATTTACTTGCGAGTTAGTTACTTGTGAGTAACCATTTACTTGCGAGTAACCATTTACTTGCGAGTAACCATTTACTTACTCACGAATCAGGCTCCAGCCCCACTTTCTGGTCCAGCGACAGCGGTGTGACGTTCTCTCGCGCCCCGGCTGCTGGGTGGGGAAGAGGGGATGGAGCCCGACTCACGAGTAAGCAGGGCTTACTCGTGAGTAAGCGCTTACTTTTAAAAGCGCTTACTCGCGAGCAAGACCCAGGGCCAGCTCCTTTTTCCGGCCCAGCAGCTGCACCGTGACTTTCTCTTGTGCCCTGGCTGTTGGGTGGGGAAGAGGAGTCGGGCCCACTTCCTCTCGCACCGTGGCTGCTGGGCCAAGAAGAGCAGCTGGAGCCCGACTCTCGAGTAAGCAGGGCTTACTATTTTTCCACTGCAGTGGCTCCATTTCTTTGTTCTTGTGCTTACTTGCAAACAAGAGCTCGGCCAGCTCCTCTTCCCGGCCCAGCAACCACAGCGTGAGAGAAACTCATGCAGGAGCAGCAGCTGCTGGGCCGGAAGGCATCTGGTCACGTGGGGGGCCGATTTTGCGCCCCCCGCGTGACCAGATTAGTTGTGCCCGGGGACATGGGTCCCCAGACAAATACGCCACTGCCTGGATTTTTCCGGGCAGTTTGGAAACTGCCGCTAATGACAGCTTTAGTTATTTGTCTTTTGGAAGACATAACGTAGCCAATTTAAGCACTTTAAAATCCCTTTCATTTCACGTGTAACTTTCCACCTTGAAATCCACTGGATTTCATGCAATCTGATGCGAAGTTACTCCACCTGAAGCCAGTTGAAAGCTGCGCTAAATCTGCATAGCATTGCACTGCATTTTTTTCTGGATTTTGTCCAGAAAAGAGCACTACAGTTGGTTTTAAATATATCATTGGGATTCAAGGCTGTGAACATTCCGGGCTTTCAGCAATTGTTCTGATGCTGCTTGCAGTACTAGAATATTTCTTGGTGTTTAATGAGATTTGACTCACCCGCCCTTTATCCGGAGGGCTCGGTAGCTGAACTTCCAAATCTGAAGTTGAGCCTGAGATTCTTGGGAAGAGTCATTGCATTGACGGGAATTTGTCTTTGAGATGTTTTATGGAAAGGAGAGGAGCTGCTGTCCAAGGCATTCCCTTCGCATTGCCTCTTAAATTTCTGGTGCGTCCATTTGACATCTGAGGTATCACTGTTGATATTGACTAGAATGACTTTCGGTAAATGAATGCTTGTGCGGAATGGCAGTGAAGGGTAATCGGAAGATATTGAGTTCATGAAGACAAGGAAGAGAGGCTGCAGCGTTTGGGACTCTTTAGTTTGGAGAGGAGACGTCTGAGAGGGGATATGATTGAAGTCTATAAAATTATGCACGGGGTAGAAAATGTCAACAGGGAGAAATTTTTCTCCCTCATAATACTAAAACCAGGGGGCATCCATTGAAAGTGCTGGGGGGGGGGGGAGAATTAGGACATTTCTTCACTCAATGTGTGATTGGTGTTTGGAATATGCTTCCACAGGAAGTGGTGATGGCCACTAACCTGGATAGCTTTAAAAAGGGCTTGGACAGATTTATGGAGGAGAAGTCGATCTCTGGCCACCAACCTTGGGAAGACGTCTGAGGTGGGATATGATTCAAGTCTATAAAATTATGCATGGGGTAGAAAATGTTGACAGAGAGAATTTTTTCACTCTTTCTCACAATACTAGAACCAGGGGGCATACATTGAAAATGCTGGGGGGAAGAATTAGGACTCATAAAAGGAAACACTTCTTCACGCAACGTGTGATTGGTGTTTGGAATATGCTGCCACAGGAAGTGGTGATGGCCACTAACCTGGATAGCTTTAAAAGGGGCTTGGACAGATTTATGCGGAGAAGTCGATCTCTGGCTACCAATCTTGATCCTCTTTGATCTGAGATTGCAAATGCCTTAACAGTCCAGGTGCTCGGGAACAACAGCCGCAGAAGGCCGTTGCTTTCACATCCTGCATGTGAGCTCCCAAAGGCACCTGGTGGGCCACTGCGAGTAGCAGAGAGCTGGACTAGATGGACTCTGGTCTGATCCAGCTGGCTTGTTCTTATGTTCTTATGTTCTTAACCTTGATCCTCCTTGATCTGAGATTGCAAATGCCTTAGCAGACCAGGTGCTCGGGAGCAGCAGCAGAAGGTCCTTGCTTTCACATCCTTCATGTGAGCTCCCAAAGGCATCTGGTGGGCCACTGCGAGTAGCAGAGTGCTGGACTGGATGGACTCTGGTCTGATCCAGCAGGCTCATGTTCTTCTGTTCTTAAGAATTTTGCTCTACTCTGCTAGAGCAGGACAGTGTACAGCGTAATGTCTTGTGGATTTGCAAAATGTATGCCCTGCTATACAGCGAAGCATTCCCAAACTTTTGACAATGAATATTTAAAAAGAGTTATCATTGACAAAACATTTCTGTCCTTTTCCCCAAGCATTTGATGGCAGATGGGCAAAGAAGACTGACGTCTCTTCCTCTGGCGTCTATATGTTTTACAGCCAAGCAAACTGATTTAAGCCCTCTACTCAGAGAACCCTGGAAATAGCAGTTCTGTAAGAGAAGGAAGGCTGGTGGTATCGGAGAATCCTCAGCCCTTCTTATGTCCTGGTGTGTTTTCATGGTGTTGGTTTGTTTTTTTTAATGGATGGTTTTGTTTCATTGTCTTGGCTGGAGGCCGCCTCAAGTAGGTCTGTGGAAAGGCAGCTCACAGCAGGCTTTTTACAAATAAATAACACTTCATCACACTAGGATTCTTTGCAAAAGCTGTAAGGCAAGAATGCTATATCATCACCATCAACCTTTTATTGGCATGAGTTTAAAATACAACAGAGAGGTTGAGGAGAATCAAGTTAAAATAAGTAGGTTCAGACATTACCAGCAGTTAGAACAATAAATAAATAAACAAACTAAAATCTGTGGCGAATCTGTTGTGCCAGCACCAGGAATTTGGCAACGTCTAGGGATCTCTGAGGAGACTGATCACAAAGCAGATAGAAAGATTTGACCTTGTCTGATGAGTAGGCATAGTTCTCAGTATATGGGTCTATATATTGTCTTCTAGATGAAGCATATAGTTCGCAATCTAGGAGGATGTGCTCGATTGTTTCGATGGATTTTTGTGAGCAGGGACACGTTCTTTGTTGGTATGGGATCTGGAGAAATCTGCCGCTCACGACTGCTGAGGGTAGGACGTTCAGTCGGGCTAGCATTAAGGTACTCCGGAGGTACTGCGAAGATACAAGAATGCTATAAAAATAGAAGTTTGTGATACGAATCTATGCTGTACACTGGTATTGCTAACAGATAGCCAGAATGCTAAAAAAAAGTCATGAATCTACCCAACTTACTTTACTTGGATGGAATGGAATGGAATTTTTAATTTGTATACCGCCCTCCCCCGGAGGGCTCAGGGCGGTAAACAACATCATAACAGTAATACACAGCAGTAATACATAGCAATACAATGCATGAAACAAATACATACAATAATAATTAGTCATGGCAACAGCAATGATATACAATCTCAGTAACTCTTAACAGCTTCCAGCGTCAGGTTAACAAATACACAATATTCACATATCAGTTAACAAACATCATTACATAATATCAATTAGTAAGCTCAAACATCATTACATAATAATAAAAAAACATAATAAAATTCATAATATAAGAGTAAAAAACATCAGAGCAGCATAGCATCAATAATAATAATAATAATAATAATAATAATAATAATAAGTAGAGGAAGAAGAGGAAGAAGAAAAAGAGTTGGATTTATATCCCCCCTTTCTCTCTTGTAAGGAGACTCAAAGAGGCTTATAAACTCCTTTCCCTCCCCCCCTACAACAAACACCCTGTGAGGTGGGTGGGGCTGAGAGAGCTCTGAAGAGCTGTGACTAGCCCAAGGTCACTTTGTACCTGCCTACTACACTGCTGTGTTGGAGTGCACAGGCTAGTCTGAATTCCCCAGATAAACCTCCACAGCTCAGGTGGCAGAGCGGGGAATCAAACCCGGTTCCTTCAGATTACAGTACACCTATATACTTAACCACTATGCCACCACTGCTCCTTATTATAACAATAATAGCATTTCCTAACAGTCCATCTAAGACATCAAGATATTATAAGATCGGTACACAGTAATTCCAGAACCACAATGCAGCATAATATGAACTAATAAGAAACACAATAAGAATAGAATCAACATATGTTTATCTGTATTTGGATTTCATGTTGTTCACCGCCCAGAGCCCTTTGGGGGTTGGGCGGTATATAAGTTTGAAAAACAAACAAGCAAACAAACAAACAAATAAATAAATAAATAATGACTGGGAGATGGGGGCAGGGGTGAGAAGAAATATCTGAAACTACCTTCTTTCCTTTCCTCTGCAGCAGGTCAGATTTTCTCACCAGCGACCAAGCGAGAAGTTCTTGTCGGGTCTTTTTCGTACCCCCTGGTCGCCGGGGGTGGCCTATGACTGCGCAGCGTTTTGCCAAGTTAAGGACTGAACAATGTTTAGTTGGGTGATTTTTTTTCCTGTGCTTTTTCCCACATTCTAAAGAGCCTGGCTTAGTGCAGCTGTAGGATTAAGTGAGATTACGGGCATCTCCTCTCCATTCCTCTCGTGTACCTGGTATGAAAACGTCCTGATAAGTATTGATACAGCATTCATCCTGCAAGAGGCTGGCTGACCTTTCGGTATTTGCTGATGCCGCAAGTTTGCGGTGGTGGTTTTCTTGCAAGTAAAATCAATGGAGACAAATCTTGGTAACTTCTTCAGCAAAATAAAGTGATTTAGGCTTGGCAGACATTTAAAGTTTTTTTCCCTTATACAGGCCCGACTTCTATATCACACGCGTATTTCTTTTCTTCAGCACAATTGATTGGTTGATCTGCTGAGTTTAAAGGGCAAACTTGCATTTCAGGACAAGGGAAGAATATATGAAACTGCTGCTCGGCCATATTTGGCAGCGTCATTTGCTTTTGGCGGTGGTGGATTGTTAGCGGACCGTTTTTAACGTTCATATTAAGTGCGTGCCTTAAAGGACCTCTTAAAGCAGAGCAGGCCAACCGGCGTCTGAAGAAGAAGTGCACGCAACAGCACATGAATTACTTACGGGGCATGAGAGATTTTTGCAATTTTGTTCAGAAATTGAAGCCGTAATTCCTTCTTATTTGTAGGAAATGACAAAGGAGCTGGTGCACAGAGTGTTCTTGTGAGATCTTTAAGCCACTTCTGGAACTGGCAAAGTAGGATGGTTTCTGCCTTTCACCTCGTCAAGTATGGTAGCTACAAAACATCTGTAGATGTTCGGTGGGCAAGAAATCTCTTCTAGGAAGTAGGTAGGGTTCCGTCACCACCTCCCGGGAGCGGAGGACCTGTATCTAAGTAAATACATGCTTTGCATGTATAATAATAATAATCAAGCCTTTAATGGCATACCAAATTACAATAAAACAATTGTCCATAAAAGTCAGATAAATATAACAAACATTCAGAGTCTTATCAATGGTGTAGTCCAAGTGAACTCATCAAAAGTGGCATTCCCATACACCTCTCCACAGACCAGACTGAAGACCCACCAACAGAACCCAGGCATCACAACAACATACAGTATCAACACTCCACTATAAAACACAGAGTTTGTTGGGGTGGCGCCAAACACAAAACAAGGGATAGGGGACAAGAAAATGGGCGAACAATTGATCTGACTCCAATAGGTTGCCACAGCCTTCAATTGTTACACCGTCTGGCAATCGATAACAAAACTACCACATCTCTCTATGAATCACCCCCAGGTTATTTGACTTTGGATGACCATGAACCCACAGGTTACTGGCAGAAGTAGGCACTATGTACCAGTAGCAAATAGTTGATGTAACCAACATTGTTGTTGTTATGATGGTAGCAATCTAATGCTTAGTATCCATCTAGAGTTGCGTCTATAATCTTTGAAAGATATTTTGCTACACTTTCGCAAAAGTAAGGATCAAGGTTATCCAAGATTAAAGGAATCCTAAGAGCATCAGTTAAATGATTGTATAGGAGTGAAGCAATGATGGGTTGGGTCATTCTGATCTTGGCAAATCTTGCACAATGAAACAAGTGTGCTCCAGTGTCTCAACTTGGCCTGAGTTGCATGGGCATAGCCTCTTTTGTTTATCTATATGTTGGTATCTGCCTTTAAGGAGCATAGATGGCATTAAATTGAAACGGGCCAAGGTTATTGCTCTTCTAGCTTTGCATGTATAAGAAGAAGAAGAAGAAGAGTTGGATTTATATCCCCCCATTCTCTCTTCAAAGGGGCTTACAAACTGCTTTCCCTTCCCCCCTCACAACAAATACCCTGCAAGGTAGGTGGGGCTGAGAGAGCCCAGAAGAACTGTGACTAGCCCAACGTCACCCAGCTGGCGGAGTGTACAGGCTAATCTGAATTCCCCAGATCAGCCTCCACAGCTCAGGCAGCAGAGCGAGGAATCAA
>NC_059436.1:48092392-48139892 GCF_021028975.2 Sphaerodactylus townsendi | reverse complement strand
TAATTCTGTTCACACCGAGCGCAATCAAAACTGAAGCAGAAAGTGAGAAATGTTTTTACGAGCATCTTGTTTATAGTTAATTTGATATCTTCTCTGTCTTTTCTGCCATTAAGGGATGGCTGGCTGTTTCTTATGGACTTGTTATGGGGGGCCAGAAGGCTTCCTCCTGCTTTCCGGCTGCTTTTTTCTCCTTAAATGTTGAGGCTCAGCTCTGGTGAGGCACCCATTAATATGCTAGCACAGATTCATTCCCATTGAGCTCTTTGTGTACCCCCGCAACATCCAGCTGGCTTTTGTGACTGTTGAATAAGAGTCTGTGCTGTATTTTTTTTTTTTGGCATCTACATTCAGCATATCCATTACTAATATATATTTTTAAATGGATTTTTATCTGGATTACAAGGAGGCTGAGTTTCTACTTAGGAGGAAACAATTCATCACTCCGTGAAAGAGTATTCTCCCAATTAGAAAGAATTAAGAAAATATTAATTCAAAGCTTGTATCAAGCAGACAGCAAAGGAAAAGGCATCTTGGCATCTTGGCACAAAAGCTCTGGAGTAGTAGTGTTGTCTCTGACTTTCTTGTGGGGGGGGGGGGGGGTGGGGGGGGGGGGGGGTGGGGGGGGGGGGGGGTGGGGGGGGGGGGGGGTGGGGGGGGGGGGGGGTGGGGGGGGGGGGGGGTGGGGGGGGGGGGGGGTGGGGGGGGGGGGGGGTGGGGGGGGGGGGGGGTGGGGGGGGGGGGGGGTGGGGGGGGGGGGGGGTGGGGGGGGGGGGGGGTGGGGGGGGGGGGGGGTGGGGGGGGGGGGGGGTGGGGGGGGGGGGGGGTGGGGGGGGGGGGGGGTGGGGGGGGGGGGGGGTGGGGGGGGGGGGGGGTGGGGGGGGGGGGGGGTGGGGGGGGGGGGGGGTGGGGGGGGGGGGGGGTGGGGGGGGGGGGGGGTGGGGGGGGGGGGGGGTGGGGGGGGGGGGGGGTGGGGGGGGGGGGGGGTGGGGGGGGGGGGGGGTGGGGGGGGGGGGGGGTGGGGGGGGGGGGGGGTGGGGGGGGGGGGGGGTGGGGGGGGGGGGGGGTGGGGGGGGGGGGGGGTGGGGGGGGGGGGGGGTGGGGGGGGGGGGGGGTGGGGGGGGGGGGGGGTGGGGGGGGGGGGGGGTGGGGGGGGGGGGGGGTGGGGGGGGGGGGGGGTGGGGGGGGGGGGGGGTGGGGGGGGGGGGGGGTGGGGGGGGGGGGGGGTGGGGGGGGGGGGGGGTGGGGGGGGGGGGGGGTGGGGGGGGGGGGGGGTGGGGGGGGGGGGGGGTGGGGGGGGGGGGGGGTGGGGGGGGGGGGGGGTGGGGGGGGGGGGGGGTGGGGGGGGGGGGGGGTGGGGGGGGGGGGGGGTGGGGGGGGGGGGGGGTGGGGGGGGGGGGGGGTGGGGGGGGGGGGGGGTGGGGGGGGGGGGGGGTGGGGGGGGGGGGGGGTGGGGGGGGGGGGGGGTGGGGGGGGGGGGGGGTGGGGGGGGGGGGGGGTGGGGGGGGGGGGGGGTGGGGGGGGGGGGGGGTGGGGGGGGGGGGGGGTGGGGGGGGGGGGGGGTGGGGGGGGGGGGGGGTGGGGGGGGGGGGGGGTGGGGGGGGGGGGGGGTGGGGGGGGGGGGGGGTGGGGGGGGGGGGGGGTGGGGGGGGGGGGGGGTGGGGGGGGGGGGGGGTGGGGGGGGGGGGGGGTGGGGGGGGGGGGGGGTGGGGGGGGGGGGGGGTGGGGGGGGGGGGGGGTGGGGGGGGGGGGGGGTGGGGGGGGGGGGGGGTGGGGGGGGGGGGGGGTGGGGGGGGGGGGGGGTGGGGGGGGGGGGGGGTGGGGGGGGGGGGGGGTGGGGGGGGGGGGGGGTGGGGGGGGGGGGGGGTGGGGGGGGGGGGGGGTGGGGGGGGGGGGGGGTGGGGGGGGGGGGGGGTGGGGGGGGGGGGGGGTGGGGGGGGGGGGGGGTGGGGGGGGGGGGGGGTGGGGGGGGGGGGGGGTGGGGGGGGGGGGGGGTGGGGGGGGGGGGGGGTGGGGGGGGGGGGGGGTGGGGGGGGGGGGGGGTGGGGGGGGGGGGGGGTGGGGGGGGGGGGGGGTGGGGGGGGGGGGGGGTGGGGGGGGGGGGGGGTGGGGGGGGGGGGGGGTGGGGGGGGGGGGGGGTGGGGGGGGGGGGGGGTGGGGGGGGGGGGGGGTGGGGGGGGGGGGGGGTGGGGGGGGGGGGGGGTGGGGGGGGGGGGGGGTGGGGGGGGGGGGGGGTGGGGGGGGGGGGGGGTGGGGGGGGGGGGGGGTGGGGGGGGGGGGGGGTGGGGGGGGGGGGGGGTGGGGGGGGGGGGGGGTGGGGGGGGGGGGGGGTGGGGGGGGGGGGGGGTGGGGGGGGGGGGGGGTGGGGGGGGGGGGGGGTGGGGGGGGGGGGGGGTGGGGGGGGGGGGGGGTGGGGGGGGGGGGGGGTGGGGGGGGGGGGGGGTGGGGGGGGGGGGGGGTGGGGGGGGGGGGGGGTGGGGGGGGGGGGGGGTGGGGGGGGGGGGGGGTGGGGGGGGGGGGGGGTGGGGGGGGGGGGGGGTGGGGGGGGGGGGGGGTGGGGGGGGGGGGGGGTGGGGGGGGGGGGGGGTGGGGGGGGGGGGGGGTGGGGGGGGGGGGGGGTGGGGGGGGGGGGGGGTGGGGGGGGGGGGGGGTGGGGGGGGGGGGGGGTGGGGGGGGGGGGGGGTGGGGGGGGGGGGGGGTGGGGGGGGGGGGGGGTGGGGGGGGGGGGGGGTGGGGGGGGGGGGGGGTGGGGGGGGGGGGGGGTGGGGGGGGGGGGGGGTGGGGGGGGGGGGGGGTGGGGGGGGGGGGGGGTGGGGGGGGGGGGGGGTGGGGGGGGGGGGGGGTGGGGGGGGGGGGGGGTGGGGGGGGGGGGGGGTGGGGGGGGGGGGGGGTGGGGGGGGGGGGGGGTGGGGGGGGGGGGGGGTGGGGGGGGGGGGGGGTGGGGGGGGGGGGGGGTGGGGGGGGGGGGGGGTGGGGGGGGGGGGGGGTGGGGGGGGGGGGGGGTGGGGGGGGGGGGGGGTGGGGGGGGGGGGGGGTGGGGGGGGGGGGGGGTGGGGGGGGGGGGGGGTGGGGGGGGGGGGGGGTGGGGGGGGGGGGGGGTGGGGGGGGGGGGGGGTGGGGGGGGGGGGGGGTGGGGGGGGGGGGGGGTGGGGGGGGGGGGGGGTGGGGGGGGGGGGGGGTGGGGGGGGGGGGGGGTGGGGGGGGGGGGGGGTGGGGGGGGGGGGGGGTGGGGGGGGGGGGGGGTGGGGGGGGGGGGGGGTGGGGGGGGGGGGGGGTGGGGGGGGGGGGGGGTGGGGGGGGGGGGGGGTGGGGGGGGGGGGGGGTGGGGGGGGGGGGGGGTGGGGGGGGGGGGGGGTGGGGGGGGGGGGGGGTGGGGGGGGGGGGGGGTGGGGGGGGGGGGGGGTGGGGGGGGGGGGGGGTGGGGGGGGGGGGGGGTGGGGGGGGGGGGGGGTGGGGGGGGGGGGGGGTGGGGGGGGGGGGGGGTGGGGGGGGGGGGGGGTGGGGGGGGGGGGGGGTGGGGGGGGGGGGGGGTGGGGGGGGGGGGGGGTGGGGGGGGGGGGGGGTGGGGGGGGGGGGGGGTGGGGGGGGGGGGGGGTGGGGGGGGGGGGGGGTGGGGGGGGGGGGGGGTGGGGGGGGGGGGGGGTGGGGGGGGGGGGGGGTGGGGGGGGGGGGGGGTGGGGGGGGGGGGGGGTGGGGGGGGGGGGGGGTGGGGGGGGGGGGGGGTGGGGGGGGGGGGGGGTGGGGGGGGGGGGGGGTGGGGGGGGGGGGGGGTGGGGGGGGGGGGGGGTGGGGGGGGGGGGGGGTGGGGGGGGGGGGGGGTGGGGGGGGGGGGGGGTGGGGGGGGGGGGGGGTGGGGGGGGGGGGGGGTGGGGGGGGGGGGGGGTGGGGGGGGGGGGGGGTGGGGGGGGGGGGGGGTGGGGGGGGGGGGGGGTGGGGGGGGGGGGGGGTGGGGGGGGGGGGGGGTGGGGGGGGGGGGGGGTGGGGGGGGGGGGGGGTGGGGGGGGGGGGGGGTGGGGGGGGGGGGGGGTGGGGGGGGGGGGGGGTGGGGGGGGGGGGGGGTGGGGGGGGGGGGGGGTGGGGGGGGGGGGGGGTGGGGGGGGGGGGGGGTGGGGGGGGGGGGGGGTGGGGGGGGGGGGGGGTGGGGGGGGGGGGGGGTGGGGGGGGGGGGGGGTGGGGGGGGGGGGGGGTGGGGGGGGGGGGGGGTGGGGGGGGGGGGGGGTGGGGGGGGGGGGGGGTGGGGGGGGGGGGGGGTGGGGGGGGGGGGGGGTGGGGGGGGGGGGGGGTGGGGGGGGGGGGGGGTGGGGGGGGGGGGGGGTGGGGGGGGGGGGGGGTGGGGGGGGGGGGGGGTGGGGGGGGGGGGGGGTGGGGGGGGGGGGGGGTGGGGGGGGGGGGGGGTGGGGGGGGGGGGGGGTGGGGGGGGGGGGGGGTGGGGGGGGGGGGGGGTGGGGGGGGGGGGGGGTGGGGGGGGGGGGGGGTGGGGGGGGGGGGGGGTGGGGGGGGGGGGGGGTGGGGGGGGGGGGGGGTGGGGGGGGGGGGGGGTGGGGGGGGGGGGGGGTGGGGGGGGGGGGGGGTGGGGGGGGGGGGGGGTGGGGGGGGGGGGGGGTGGGGGGGGGGGGGGGTGGGGGGGGGGGGGGGTGGGGGGGGGGGGGGGTGGGGGGGGGGGGGGGTGGGGGGGGGGGGGGGTGGGGGGGGGGGGGGGTGGGGGGGGGGGGGGGTGGGGGGGGGGGGGGGTGGGGGGGGGGGGGGGTGGGGGGGGGGGGGGGTGGGGGGGGGGGGGGGTGGGGGGGGGGGGGGGTGGGGGGGGGGGGGGGTGGGGGGGGGGGGGGGTGGGGGGGGGGGGGGGTGGGGGGGGGGGGGGGTGGGGGGGGGGGGGGGTGGGGGGGGGGGGGGGTGGGGGGGGGGGGGGGTGGGGGGGGGGGGGGGTGGGGGGGGGGGGGGGTGGGGGGGGGGGGGGGTGGGGGGGGGGGGGGGTGGGGGGGGGGGGGGGTGGGGGGGGGGGGGGGTGGGGGGGGGGGGGGGTGGGGGGGGGGGGGGGTGGGGGGGGGGGGGGGTGGGGGGGGGGGGGGGTGGGGGGGGGGGGGGGTGGGGGGGGGGGGGGGTGGGGGGGGGGGGGGGTGGGGGGGGGGGGGGGTGGGGGGGGGGGGGGGTGGGGGGGGGGGGGGGTGGGGGGGGGGGGGGGTGGGGGGGGGGGGGGGTGGGGGGGGGGGGGGGTGGGGGGGGGGGGGGGTGGGGGGGGGGGGGGGTGGGGGGGGGGGGGGGTGGGGGGGGGGGGGGGTGGGGGGGGGGGGGGGTGGGGGGGGGGGGGGGTGGGGGGGGGGGGGGGTGGGGGGGGGGGGGGGTGGGGGGGGGGGGGGGTGGGGGGGGGGGGGGGTGGGGGGGGGGGGGGGTGGGGGGGGGGGGGGGTGGGGGGGGGGGGGGGTGGGGGGGGGGGGGGGTGGGGGGGGGGGGGGGTGGGGGGGGGGGGGGGTGGGGGGGGGGGGGGGTGGGGGGGGGGGGGGGTGGGGGGGGGGGGGGGTGGGGGGGGGGGGGGGTGGGGGGGGGGGGGGGTGGGGGGGGGGGGGGGTGGGGGGGGGGGGGGGTGGGGGGGGGGGGGGGTGGGGGGGGGGGGGGGTGGGGGGGGGGGGGGGTGGGGGGGGGGGGGGGTGGGGGGGGGGGGGGGTGGGGGGGGGGGGGGGTGGGGGGGGGGGGGGGTGGGGGGGGGGGGGGGTGGGGGGGGGGGGGGGTGGGGGGGGGGGGGGGTGGGGGGGGGGGGGGGTGGGGGGGGGGGGGGGTGGGGGGGGGGGGGGGTGGGGGGGGGGGGGGGTGGGGGGGGGGGGGGGTGGGGGGGGGGGGGGGTGGGGGGGGGGGGGGGTGGGGGGGGGGGGGGGTGGGGGGGGGGGGGGGTGGGGGGGGGGGGGGGTGGGGGGGGGGGGGGGTGGGGGGGGGGGGGGGTGGGGGGGGGGGGGGGTGGGGGGGGGGGGGGGTGGGGGGGGGGGGGGGTGGGGGGGGGGGGGGGTGGGGGGGGGGGGGGGTGGGGGGGGGGGGGGGTGGGGGGGGGGGGGGGTGGGGGGGGGGGGGGGTGGGGGGGGGGGGGGGTGGGGGGGGGGGGGGGTGGGGGGGGGGGGGGGTGGGGGGGGGGGGGGGTGGGGGGGGGGGGGGGTGGGGGGGGGGGGGGGTGGGGGGGGGGGGGGGTGGGGGGGGGGGGGGGTGGGGGGGGGGGGGGGTGGGGGGGGGGGGGGGTGGGGGGGGGGGGGGGTGGGGGGGGGGGGGGGTGGGGGGGGGGGGGGGTGGGGGGGGGGGGGGGTGGGGGGGGGGGGGGGTGGGGGGGGGGGGGGGTGGGGGGGGGGGGGGGTGGGGGGGGGGGGGGGTGGGGGGGGGGGGGGGTGGGGGGGGGGGGGGGTGGGGGGGGGGGGGGGTGGGGGGGGGGGGGGGTGGGGGGGGGGGGGGGTGGGGGGGGGGGGGGGTGGGGGGGGGGGGGGGTGGGGGGGGGGGGGGGTGGGGGGGGGGGGGGGTGGGGGGGGGGGGGGGTGGGGGGGGGGGGGGGTGGGGGGGGGGGGGGGTGGGGGGGGGGGGGGGTGGGGGGGGGGGGGGGTGGGGGGGGGGGGGGGTGGGGGGGGGGGGGGGTGGGGGGGGGGGGGGGTGGGGGGGGGGGGGGGTGGGGGGGGGGGGGGGTGGGGGGGGGGGGGGGTGGGGGGGGGGGGGGGTGGGGGGGGGGGGGGGTGGGGGGGGGGGGGGGTGGGGGGGGGGGGGGGTGGGGGGGGGGGGGGGTGGGGGGGGGGGGGGGTGGGGGGGGGGGGGGGTGGGGGGGGGGGGGGGTGGGGGGGGGGGGGGGTGGGGGGGGGGGGGGGTGGGGGGGGGGGGGGGTGGGGGGGGGGGGGGGTGGGGGGGGGGGGGGGTGGGGGGGGGGGGGGGTGGGGGGGGGGGGGGGTGGGGGGGGGGGGGGGTGGGGGGGGGGGGGGGTGGGGGGGGGGGGGGGTGGGGGGGGGGGGGGGTGGGGGGGGGGGGGGGTGGGGGGGGGGGGGGGTGGGGGGGGGGGGGGGTGGGGGGGGGGGGGGGTGGGGGGGGGGGGGGGTGGGGGGGGGGGGGGGTGGGGGGGGGGGGGGGTGGGGGGGGGGGGGGGTGGGGGGGGGGGGGGGTGGGGGGGGGGGGGGGTGGGGGGGGGGGGGGGTGGGGGGGGGGGGGGGTGGGGGGGGGGGGGGGTGGGGGGGGGGGGGGGTGGGGGGGGGGGGGGGTGGGGGGGGGGGGGGGTGGGGGGGGGGGGGGGTGGGGGGGGGGGGGGGTGGGGGGGGGGGGGGGTGGGGGGGGGGGGGGGTGGGGGGGGGGGGGGGTGGGGGGGGGGGGGGGTGGGGGGGGGGGGGGGTGGGGGGGGGGGGGGGTGGGGGGGGGGGGGGGTGGGGGGGGGGGGGGGTGGGGGGGGGGGGGGGTGGGGGGGGGGGGGGGTGGGGGGGGGGGGGGGTGGGGGGGGGGGGGGGTGGGGGGGGGGGGGGGTGGGGGGGGGGGGGGGTGGGGGGGGGGGGGGGTGGGGGGGGGGGGGGGTGGGGGGGGGGGGGGGTGGGGGGGGGGGGGGGTGGGGGGGGGGGGGGGTGGGGGGGGGGGGGGGTGGGGGGGGGGGGGGGTGGGGGGGGGGGGGGGTGGGGGGGGGGGGGGGTGGGGGGGGGGGGGGGTGGGGGGGGGGGGGGGTGGGGGGGGGGGGGGGTGGGGGGGGGGGGGGGTGGGGGGGGGGGGGGGTGGGGGGGGGGGGGGGTGGGGGGGGGGGGGGGTGGGGGGGGGGGGGGGTGGGGGGGGGGGGGGGTGGGGGGGGGGGGGGGTGGGGGGGGGGGGGGGTGGGGGGGGGGGGGGGTGGGGGGGGGGGGGGGTGGGGGGGGGGGGGGGTGGGGGGGGGGGGGGGTGGGGGGGGGGGGGGGTGGGGGGGGGGGGGGGTGGGGGGGGGGGGGGGTGGGGGGGGGGGGGGGTGGGGGGGGGGGGGGGTGGGGGGGGGGGGGGGTGGGGGGGGGGGGGGGTGGGGGGGGGGGGGGGTGGGGGGGGGGGGGGGTGGGGGGGGGGGGGGGTGGGGGGGGGGGGGGGTGGGGGGGGGGGGGGGTGGGGGGGGGGGGGGGTGGGGGGGGGGGGGGGTGGGGGGGGGGGGGGGTGGGGGGGGGGGGGGGTGGGGGGGGGGGGGGGTGGGGGGGGGGGGGGGTGGGGGGGGGGGGGGGTGGGGGGGGGGGGGGGTGGGGGGGGGGGGGGGTGGGGGGGGGGGGGGGTGGGGGGGGGGGGGGGTGGGGGGGGGGGGGGGTGGGGGGGGGGGGGGGTGGGGGGGGGGGGGGGTGGGGGGGGGGGGGGGTGGGGGGGGGGGGGGGTGGGGGGGGGGGGGGGTGGGGGGGGGGGGGGGTGGGGGGGGGGGGGGGTGGGGGGGGGGGGGGGTGGGGGGGGGGGGGGGTGGGGGGGGGGGGGGGTGGGGGGGGGGGGGGGTGGGGGGGGGGGGGGGTGGGGGGGGGGGGGGGTGGGGGGGGGGGGGGGTGGGGGGGGGGGGGGGTGGGGGGGGGGGGGGGTGGGGGGGGGGGGGGGTGGGGGGGGGGGGGGGTGGGGGGGGGGGGGGGTGGGGGGGGGGGGGGGTGGGGGGGGGGGGGGGTGGGGGGGGGGGGGGGTGGGGGGGGGGGGGGGTGGGGGGGGGGGGGGGTGGGGGGGGGGGGGGGTGGGGGGGGGGGGGGGTGGGGGGGGGGGGGGGTGGGGGGGGGGGGGGGTGGGGGGGGGGGGGGGTGGGGGGGGGGGGGGGTGGGGGGGGGGGGGGGTGGGGGGGGGGGGGGGTGGGGGGGGGGGGGGGTGGGGGGGGGGGGGGGTGGGGGGGGGGGGGGGTGGGGGGGGGGGGGGGTGGGGGGGGGGGGGGGTGGGGGGGGGGGGGGGTGGGGGGGGGGGGGGGTGGGGGGGGGGGGGGGTGGGGGGGGGGGGGGGTGGGGGGGGGGGGGGGTGGGGGGGGGGGGGGGTGGGGGGGGGGGGGGGTGGGGGGGGGGGGGGGTGGGGGGGGGGGGGGGTGGGGGGGGGGGGGGGTGGGGGGGGGGGGGGGTGGGGGGGGGGGGGGGTGGGGGGGGGGGGGGGTGGGGGGGGGGGGGGGTGGGGGGGGGGGGGGGTGGGGGGGGGGGGGGGTGGGGGGGGGGGGGGGTGGGGGGGGGGGGGGGTGGGGGGGGGGGGGGGTGGGGGGGGGGGGGGGTGGGGGGGGGGGGGGGTGGGGGGGGGGGGGGGTGGGGGGGGGGGGGGGTGGGGGGGGGGGGGGGTGGGGGGGGGGGGGGGTGGGGGGGGGGGGGGGTGGGGGGGGGGGGGGGTGGGGGGGGGGGGGGGTGGGGGGGGGGGGGGGTGGGGGGGGGGGGGGGTGGGGGGGGGGGGGGGTGGGGGGGGGGGGGGGTGGGGGGGGGGGGGGGTGGGGGGGGGGGGGGGTGGGGGGGGGGGGGGGTGGGGGGGGGGGGGGGTGGGGGGGGGGGGGGGTGGGGGGGGGGGGGGGTGGGGGGGGGGGGGGGTGGGGGGGGGGGGGGGTGGGGGGGGGGGGGGGTGGGGGGGGGGGGGGGTGGGGGGGGGGGGGGGTGGGGGGGGGGGGGGGTGGGGGGGGGGGGGGGTGGGGGGGGGGGGGGGTGGGGGGGGGGGGGGGTGGGGGGGGGGGGGGGTGGGGGGGGGGGGGGGTGGGGGGGGGGGGGGGTGGGGGGGGGGGGGGGTGGGGGGGGGGGGGGGTGGGGGGGGGGGGGGGTGGGGGGGGGGGGGGGTGGGGGGGGGGGGGGGTGGGGGGGGGGGGGGGTGGGGGGGGGGGGGGGTGGGGGGGGGGGGGGGTGGGGGGGGGGGGGGGTGGGGGGGGGGGGGGGTGGGGGGGGGGGGGGGTGGGGGGGGGGGGGGGTGGGGGGGGGGGGGGGTGGGGGGGGGGGGGGGTGGGGGGGGGGGGGGGTGGGGGGGGGGGGGGGTGGGGGGGGGGGGGGGTGGGGGGGGGGGGGGGTGGGGGGGGGGGGGGGTGGGGGGGGGGGGGGGTGGGGGGGGGGGGGGGTGGGGGGGGGGGGGGGTGGGGGGGGGGGGGGGTGGGGGGGGGGGGGGGTGGGGGGGGGGGGGGGTGGGGGGGGGGGGGGGTGGGGGGGGGGGGGGGTGGGGGGGGGGGGGGGTGGGGGGGGGGGGGGGTGGGGGGGGGGGGGGGTGGGGGGGGGGGGGGGTGGGGGGGGGGGGGGGTGGGGGGGGGGGGGGGTGGGGGGGGGGGGGGGTGGGGGGGGGGGGGGGTGGGGGGGGGGGGGGGTGGGGGGGGGGGGGGGTGGGGGGGGGGGGGGGTGGGGGGGGGGGGGGGTGGGGGGGGGGGGGGGTGGGGGGGGGGGGGGGTGGGGGGGGGGGGGGGTGGGGGGGGGGGGGGGTGGGGGGGGGGGGGGGTGGGGGGGGGGGGGGGTGGGGGGGGGGGGGGGTGGGGGGGGGGGGGGGTGGGGGGGGGGGGGGGTGGGGGGGGGGGGGGGTGGGGGGGGGGGGGGGTGGGGGGGGGGGGGGGTGGGGGGGGGGGGGGGTGGGGGGGGGGGGGGGTGGGGGGGGGGGGGGGTGGGGGGGGGGGGGGGTGGGGGGGGGGGGGGGTGGGGGGGGGGGGGGGTGGGGGGGGGGGGGGGTGGGGGGGGGGGGGGGTGGGGGGGGGGGGGGGTGGGGGGGGGGGGGGGTGGGGGGGGGGGGGGGTGGGGGGGGGGGGGGGTGGGGGGGGGGGGGGGTGGGGGGGGGGGGGGGTGGGGGGGGGGGGGGGTGGGGGGGGGGGGGGGTGGGGGGGGGGGGGGGTGGGGGGGGGGGGGGGTGGGGGGGGGGGGGGGTGGGGGGGGGGGGGGGTGGGGGGGGGGGGGGGTGGGGGGGGGGGGGGGTGGGGGGGGGGGGGGGTGGGGGGGGGGGGGGGTGGGGGGGGGGGGGGGTGGGGGGGGGGGGGGGTGGGGGGGGGGGGGGGTGGGGGGGGGGGGGGGTGGGGGGGGGGGGGGGTGGGGGGGGGGGGGGGTGGGGGGGGGGGGGGGTGGGGGGGGGGGGGGGTGGGGGGGGGGGGGGGTGGGGGGGGGGGGGGGTGGGGGGGGGGGGGGGTGGGGGGGGGGGGGGGTGGGGGGGGGGGGGGGTGGGGGGGGGGGGGGGTGGGGGGGGGGGGGGGTGGGGGGGGGGGGGGGTGGGGGGGGGGGGGGGTGGGGGGGGGGGGGGGTGGGGGGGGGGGGGGGTGGGGGGGGGGGGGGGTGGGGGGGGGGGGGGGTGGGGGGGGGGGGGGGTGGGGGGGGGGGGGGGTGGGGGGGGGGGGGGGTGGGGGGGGGGGGGGGTGGGGGGGGGGGGGGGTGGGGGGGGGGGGGGGTGGGGGGGGGGGGGGGTGGGGGGGGGGGGGGGTGGGGGGGGGGGGGGGTGGGGGGGGGGGGGGGTGGGGGGGGGGGGGGGTGGGGGGGGGGGGGGGTGGGGGGGGGGGGGGGTGGGGGGGGGGGGGGGTGGGGGGGGGGGGGGGTGGGGGGGGGGGGGGGTGGGGGGGGGGGGGGGTGGGGGGGGGGGGGGGTGGGGGGGGGGGGGGGTGGGGGGGGGGGGGGGTGGGGGGGGGGGGGGGTGGGGGGGGGGGGGGGTGGGGGGGGGGGGGGGTGGGGGGGGGGGGGGGTGGGGGGGGGGGGGGGTGGGGGGGGGGGGGGGTGGGGGGGGGGGGGGGTGGGGGGGGGGGGGGGTGGGGGGGGGGGGGGGTGGGGGGGGGGGGGGGTGGGGGGGGGGGGGGGTGGGGGGGGGGGGGGGTGGGGGGGGGGGGGGGTGGGGGGGGGGGGGGGTGGGGGGGGGGGGGGGTGGGGGGGGGGGGGGGTGGGGGGGGGGGGGGGTGGGGGGGGGGGGGGGTGGGGGGGGGGGGGGGTGGGGGGGGGGGGGGGTGGGGGGGGGGGGGGGTGGGGGGGGGGGGGGGTGGGGGGGGGGGGGGGTGGGGGGGGGGGGGGGTGGGGGGGGGGGGGGGTGGGGGGGGGGGGGGGTGGGGGGGGGGGGGGGTGGGGGGGGGGGGGGGTGGGGGGGGGGGGGGGTGGGGGGGGGGGGGGGTGGGGGGGGGGGGGGGTGGGGGGGGGGGGGGGTGGGGGGGGGGGGGGGTGGGGGGGGGGGGGGGTGGGGGGGGGGGGGGGTGGGGGGGGGGGGGGGTGGGGGGGGGGGGGGGTGGGGGGGGGGGGGGGTGGGGGGGGGGGGGGGTGGGGGGGGGGGGGGGTGGGGGGGGGGGGGGGTGGGGGGGGGGGGGGGTGGGGGGGGGGGGGGGTGGGGGGGGGGGGGGGTGGGGGGGGGGGGGGGTGGGGGGGGGGGGGGGTGGGGGGGGGGGGGGGTGGGGGGGGGGGGGGGTGGGGGGGGGGGGGGGTGGGGGGGGGGGGGGGTGGGGGGGGGGGGGGGTGGGGGGGGGGGGGGGTGGGGGGGGGGGGGGGTGGGGGGGGGGGGGGGTGGGGGGGGGGGGGGGTGGGGGGGGGGGGGGGTGGGGGGGGGGGGGGGTGGGGGGGGGGGGGGGTGGGGGGGGGGGGGGGTGGGGGGGGGGGGGGGTGGGGGGGGGGGGGGGTGGGGGGGGGGGGGGGTGGGGGGGGGGGGGGGTGGGGGGGGGGGGGGGTGGGGGGGGGGGGGGGTGGGGGGGGGGGGGGGTGGGGGGGGGGGGGGGTGGGGGGGGGGGGGGGTGGGGGGGGGGGGGGGTGGGGGGGGGGGGGGGTGGGGGGGGGGGGGGGTGGGGGGGGGGGGGGGTGGGGGGGG
The DNA here is from genome assembly GCF_021028975.2 of Sphaerodactylus townsendi. Taxonomy (NCBI): domain Eukaryota; kingdom Metazoa; phylum Chordata; class Lepidosauria; order Squamata; family Sphaerodactylidae; genus Sphaerodactylus; species Sphaerodactylus townsendi. The sequence goes on along the minus strand of NC_059436.1, from coordinate 48,127,235 downwards.
GGGGGGGTGGGGGGGGGGGGGGGTGGGGGGGGGGGGGGGTGGGGGGGGGGGGGGGTGGGGGGGGGGGGGGGTGGGGGGGGGGGGGGGTGGGGGGGGGGGGGGGTGGGGGGGGGGGGGGGTGGGGGGGGGGGGGGGTGGGGGGGGGGGGGGGTGGGGGGGGGGGGGGGTGGGGGGGGGGGGGGGTGGGGGGGGGGGGGGGTGGGGGGGGGGGGGGGTGGGGGGGGGGGGGGGTGGGGGGGGGGGGGGGTGGGGGGGGGGGGGGGTGGGGGGGGGGGGGGGTGGGGGGGGGGGGGGGTGGGGGGGGGGGGGGGTGGGGGGGGGGGGGGGTGGGGGGGGGGGGGGGTGGGGGGGGGGGGGGGTGGGGGGGGGGGGGGGTGGGGGGGGGGGGGGGTGGGGGGGGGGGGGGGTGGGGGGGGGGGGGGGTGGGGGGGGGGGGGGGTGGGGGGGGGGGGGGGTGGGGGGGGGGGGGGGTGGGGGGGGGGGGGGGTGGGGGGGGGGGGGGGTGGGGGGGGGGGGGGGTGGGGGGGGGGGGGGGTGGGGGGGGGGGGGGGTGGGGGGGGGGGGGGGTGGGGGGGGGGGGGGGTGGGGGGGGGGGGGGGTGGGGGGGGGGGGGGGTGGGGGGGGGGGGGGGTGGGGGGGGGGGGGGGTGGGGGGGGGGGGGGGTGGGGGGGGGGGGGGGTGGGGGGGGGGGGGGGTGGGGGGGGGGGGGGGTGGGGGGGGGGGGGGGTGGGGGGGGGGGGGGGTGGGGGGGGGGGGGGGTGGGGGGGGGGGGGGGTGGGGGGGGGGGGGGGTGGGGGGGGGGGGGGGTGGGGGGGGGGGGGGGTGGGGGGGGGGGGGGGTGGGGGGGGGGGGGGGTGGGGGGGGGGGGGGGTGGGGGGGGGGGGGGGTGGGGGGGGGGGGGGGTGGGGGGGGGGGGGGGTGGGGGGGGGGGGGGGTGGGGGGGGGGGGGGGTGGGGGGGGGGGGGGGTGGGGGGGGGGGGGGGTGGGGGGGGGGGGGGGTGGGGGGGGGGGGGGGTGGGGGGGGGGGGGGGTGGGGGGGGGGGGGGGTGGGGGGGGGGGGGGGTGGGGGGGGGGGGGGGTGGGGGGGGGGGGGGGTGGGGGGGGGGGGGGGTGGGGGGGGGGGGGGGTGGGGGGGGGGGGGGGTGGGGGGGGGGGGGGGTGGGGGGGGGGGGGGGTGGGGGGGGGGGGGGGTGGGGGGGGGGGGGGGTGGGGGGGGGGGGGGGTGGGGGGGGGGGGGGGTGGGGGGGGGGGGGGGTGGGGGGGGGGGGGGGTGGGGGGGGGGGGGGGTGGGGGGGGGGGGGGGTGGGGGGGGGGGGGGGTGGGGGGGGGGGGGGGTGGGGGGGGGGGGGGGTGGGGGGGGGGGGGGGTGGGGGGGGGGGGGGGTGGGGGGGGGGGGGGGTGGGGGGGGGGGGGGGTGGGGGGGGGGGGGGGTGGGGGGGGGGGGGGGTGGGGGGGGGGGGGGGTGGGGGGGGGGGGGGGTGGGGGGGGGGGGGGGTGGGGGGGGGGGGGGGTGGGGGGGGGGGGGGGTGGGGGGGGGGGGGGGTGGGGGGGGGGGGGGGTGGGGGGGGGGGGGGGTGGGGGGGGGGGGGGGTGGGGGGGGGGGGGGGTGGGGGGGGGGGGGGGTGGGGGGGGGGGGGGGTGGGGGGGGGGGGGGGTGGGGGGGGGGGGGGGTGGGGGGGGGGGGGGGTGGGGGGGGGGGGGGGTGGGGGGGGGGGGGGGTGGGGGGGGGGGGGGGTGGGGGGGGGGGGGGGTGGGGGGGGGGGGGGGTGGGGGGGGGGGGGGGTGGGGGGGGGGGGGGGTGGGGGGGGGGGGGGGTGGGGGGGGGGGGGGGTGGGGGGGGGGGGGGGTGGGGGGGGGGGGGGGTGGGGGGGGGGGGGGGTGGGGGGGGGGGGGGGTGGGGGGGGGGGGGGGTGGGGGGGGGGGGGGGTGGGGGGGGGGGGGGGTGGGGGGGGGGGGGGGTGGGGGGGGGGGGGGGTGGGGGGGGGGGGGGGTGGGGGGGGGGGGGGGTGGGGGGGGGGGGGGGTGGGGGGGGGGGGGGGTGGGGGGGGGGGGGGGTGGGGGGGGGGGGGGGTGGGGGGGGGGGGGGGTGGGGGGGGGGGGGGGTGGGGGGGGGGGGGGGTGGGGGGGGGGGGGGGTGGGGGGGGGGGGGGGTGGGGGGGGGGGGGGGTGGGGGGGGGGGGGGGTGGGGGGGGGGGGGGGTGGGGGGGGGGGGGGGTGGGGGGGGGGGGGGGTGGGGGGGGGGGGGGGTGGGGGGGGGGGGGGGTGGGGGGGGGGGGGGGTGGGGGGGGGGGGGGGTGGGGGGGGGGGGGGGTGGGGGGGGGGGGGGGTGGGGGGGGGGGGGGGTGGGGGGGGGGGGGGGTGGGGGGGGGGGGGGGTGGGGGGGGGGGGGGGTGGGGGGGGGGGGGGGTGGGGGGGGGGGGGGGTGGGGGGGGGGGGGGGTGGGGGGGGGGGGGGGTGGGGGGGGGGGGGGGTGGGGGGGGGGGGGGGTGGGGGGGGGGGGGGGTGGGGGGGGGGGGGGGTGGGGGGGGGGGGGGGTGGGGGGGGGGGGGGGTGGGGGGGGGGGGGGGTGGGGGGGGGGGGGGGTGGGGGGGGGGGGGGGTGGGGGGGGGGGGGGGTGGGGGGGGGGGGGGGTGGGGGGGGGGGGGGGGGGGGGGGGGGGGGGGTGGGGGGGGGGGGGGGTGGGGGGGGGGGCGGGTGGGGGGGGGGGGGGGTGGGGGGGGGGGGGGGGAGGGGGGGGGGGGGGGTGGGGGGGGGGGGGGGTGGGGGGGGGGGGGGGGGGGGGGGGGGGGGGGGGGGGGGGGGGGGGGGGGGGGGGGGGGGGGGGGGGGGGGGGGGGGGGGGGGGGGGGGGGGGGGGGGGGGGGGGGGGAGGGGGGGGGGGGGGGGGGGGGGGGGGGGGGGGGGGGGGGGGGGGGGGTGGGGGGTGGCATGCTGGCAGGGGCTGATGGGAATTGTAGTTCCTGAACATCTGGAGAGCCGCAGGTTCCCTACCCCTGGGCTAGCCATTTGTTAACGTGGTGTCTTTTCCGGACCCCTTGTGTGGCAGGCTCATTGAACTTCAATGAGAAGAACCTAGTTCTTCATGCTTTCAAGTCACAGACAACTTATGGCAACCCCAAAGGGCTTTCGAGGCAAGAAATGTTCAGAGGTGGCTGGTCATCATCATCATCACCAACCTTTTTATTGGCATGAGTTTAAAATACAACAGGGAGGTTGAGGAGAATCAAGTTAAAATAAGTAGGTTCAGACATTTCCTGCAGTTAAAACCATAAATAGATAAATAAACTAAAAATCTGTGGCGAATCTGCTGTGCCAGCGCCAGGAATTTGGCAACGTCTAGGGATCTCTGAGGAGACCGATCACAAAGCAGAAAGAAGGATTTGACCTTGTCTGGTGAGTAGGCATAGTTCTCAGTGTGTGGGTCTATATATTGTCTTCTGGATGAAGCATATAGTTCACAATCTAGGAGGATGTGCTCGATTGTTTCGATGGATTTTGTGAGCAGGGACACGTTCTTTGTTGGTATGGGATCTGGAGAAATCTGTCGCTCAGGACTGCTGAAGGTAGGACGTTCAGTCGGGCTAGCATTAAGGTACGTCGGAGATATGGTGAAGATATATTGTAAAAGTACCTTGGTAGCCCTTTACTGAAGGGAAGAGGGTGGGAACCCTCCGGTAAAAACCCTCCTGTTATTTAACATCTACATGCGACCCCTTGCTCAGCTGGTACGGAGTTTTGGGCTGATTTGCCATCAATACGCTGATGACACACAGCTCATTCTGTTGATGGAGGGGGGAGTAGCAGCCGCCCCTGCGGCTCTACAGCACTGTTTGGAGGCTGGGTTGCTGGTTGGAAGGCGAGCAGAGCAGGTTAAAACTGAATCCTTCTCAAGACGGAGATCCTCTGGTTTGGCCGTGAAAGAGGGGAGGGGATTTTCTCCAGCCGCCGGGTGTGGGAGTGGGGCCACATTGGCACCGGACTCTCCGCCGGTCGCAGTCTGGGGGGTCCACCTGGATTTGTCTCTCTCAATGGAGACCCAGGTGGCCCATACAACCCGGGCTGCTTTTTTCCATCTTCGCCAGGCCCGGCGGCTGGCTCCCTTCCTCTCCAGAGCCGACCTGGACTCTGTGATCCATGTAACGGTCATTCTATAGACTTGACTGTTGTAACTCGCTCGACAAGGGCTCCTCTCATGGCCTTCCGATCCGCTGCTTAAAACTGTATCCACCATGCAGCAGCACGCCTGCTTACAGGTAGTGGTTTTCGGGAACATATCCAGCCTGTGCAGCGTGCAGCTACATTGGCTCTTAGTAGACTTCCGGATCATTTTCAAGGTGTTGGTGTTGTCCTTTAAGGTCATTCATGGCCTGGGGCTATCGTATCTCTCGAGACCATACACCCCATAAGTCCCTTAGGCTGCCTCTCCGATCATGTAGGCCAATTCTACTGGTGGGTCCTGGCCTTCGACAATGCTGCTGGTTTCCACATCGGCCAGGTCCTTCACAGCCCTGGCTCCGGCCTGGTGGAACGCCTCTTTCCTCCAGTTGTCCGGGCTCCCAAGGGATCTTGCAGAGTTCACATACCTGCAAGACGGAGCTGTTCCGCTGGGCCTTCGGAGGATCCAGCCACGGTGTCTTTCTCGATATCGCCCCCCCAACATCCGGGCCTAAATCCATCACTTCAGATTCTCCACCATGCCTCCCCCTATCAGTAGGGAGGGAGGGATTTTATTTGATCGAGACGCTGGACGCCAACTAACTAATTTATATCTTGAATTTTAATTTAATTTTGACTTAGGTCTGTATTTGATAAATGTACTAGGAGATTTTATTGCTGTTTTTATATGTTATTTTAATTGTTATTCAACTGTATTGCCTACATGTTGTACACCGCCCAGAGCCCTCCGGGGATGGGGCGGTCTAAAAATCTAATAAAATAAATAATAAATAATAAATAAAATGCCCTTCATGTATTGAGTAGATAGCAGTTGATTTTCGATGTCGAGTAGCCTTAGCGACAGAAGTTTGACTATTTGCGCTTTGTCCATGTTTATGAAGAAGTCTAAAGCGAAGCCTAACGAATTAATTTTTTCCTTGATCAGGAGACTCCAAGTGGAGAGGTAGGAATCCGAAAGCATTCGCTTTGTTAGGCTGTCCTGTTCTGGTCGGAAATGGAGGCGCAGCTGGTCATTGAATGCCTCTGCATAGCCATCCTGGACTTCCTTGGTGGGCTCCCAGCCAAACGCTCACCTGGGCCGACTGCTCAGCTCCTGAGATTGGTCCAGATCAGGCTTGCCTGGGCCATCCAGGTCAGGGTGTGAATTTACTTGATAAACTTTATATTTCAGTGATTAGCTAGAATGATTTGTTGCAAGGTTTTCAAAGAGAGTTTCAGAATCTGCCCCACTCTTCACACTATTCCAGATCCAGGAAGCCCCTCGAGGCACGGCCAGGGGCTTGGCTGTGCTTTTCTGCGTTTCATGATCTCTTGCTGTATCACAAACTGCTTTTCAAATGCCCCTGAGTTTTAAAAAAAATGCTTCTTTGCTGAATAGCATTTATACCCTTGGGCTTGCAGACCTCCTTTTACGGTTCTCTAGATCCCTTGCTGCAAGGTTAAAAAATAATACACCAAATAAAAGATGAATAAAATTTAATTAAAAACGGTGCTGCCAAAGGCAGCAGGGAAGCAGCAATCCCAAACTTAGGTCTTTCAGAATTTGGGCACATTTGGGTCCTACTAATAGAACAAGGTATTTCCTCCCTGTGTATACGTCAGTGATGGTAAACTTGGCTTTGGCATGCCAAAACTCAGAAATGCCTCACGTGACTCTGTAGTGTGTCATCTGTAGCAGCGGCGTAGTGGTTAAGAGCAGGTGTACTCTAATCTGGAGAAATCTGGTTTGATTCCCTGCTCTGCCGCTTGAGCTGTGGAGGCTTATCTGGGGAATTCAGATTAGCCTGTGCACTCCCACACACGCCAGCTGAGTGACCTTGGGCCAGTCACAGTTCTTCGGAGCTCTCTCAGCCCCACCTACCTCACAGGGTGTTTGTTGTGGGGGGGGGGAGGGAAAGGAGTTTGTAAGCCCCTTTGAGTCTCCTTGCAGGAGAGAAAGGGGGATATAAATCCAACTCTCCTCCTCCTCCTCCTCCTCCTTGTGTCCCCCGTCTGTCCAATAATAAAACTTGGATATGAATGAAATCGTTTACTGATTGTCAGCCTTCAGGAATGAAGCATGATCATAGGATTTCTAGCATTCCGTAGGCTCCCAGAGTTCGTGTCTTTGGATTATCTCTTCTCTGGGCACCTGTTCTTTTGAAGCAAAAAAAAAGGAGAGAAGGGCAAAAGCAAAAGTGCGGAAGGGAGTGGTGAGAATAACTGAGAGAGGGAAGATCATCCTAGGCCAGGGGTGGGCAATTATTTTTTCTATGGGGCTGCATAAGAAACAGAAAATATTGTGGAGGGCTGGGCCAAAGGGCAGGGTGGCGAGGCGCTTTTGAAAGCCCCGCAGTAGCTGGCAGCCAAGACAATCGGCTTCTGCGGGGCTTTCAAAGGCGCCTCAGTCCCCAGCAAGGCAGGGGGGCCAGTCAGGGTCACCCGGCGGGCCGGGTACTTCCCGCGGGCCGAATAATGCCCAGGTCTGTCCTAGGCCTTCAGGGTGTCATATCCAGCCGGGGAGACATGGCAAAACACACACACACACACACACACACACACACACACTTCTTTTTAAAAAAAATACAGTCCAGTCGTGTGTGGTGCTGCAAGAAATCTCAAATATCAAGAAATCTCAAATAATTACAGAAATGACTGAAACTCAAACAGGGAGAATAGCTGTTGTTGGCTGTTGGCGAACGCTGGTCTGTTACCCAAAACTTCGGCTCTGATGGACTTGGAAGCCCAGTGGGGATCTTGTTGAGGCACTGATAACATGAAGTGGTACTTCCACATGTACCTGTGAAGGAGAGCGTGGAAGCTGTGTGTGTTTTTGTGTGAGTCATTTGGAAGTTGCTGTTGAAACAACATTCATTCATTCATTCATTCATTCATTCATTCATTCATTCATTCATTCATTCATTCGATAGCCTGAGCCCCTAGGGGAGGGCAGTATATAAATTGAATAAATAGACAGACAGACAGACAGACAGACAGACAGACAGACAGACAGACAGACCGCCCACCTACTGCCAACCAACCCTATGTGCCCCAGTAGGGCGCTAGTGCTGGGACAGCCAGGTGTCTGACCAGGTTAAAAGATTCCTGTTGACCCTCCTTTGTCTCCCATGGACTCCATCTTCCACTGCAGTTTTATATATAAATGTTAATTATTTCTGAATTACAATGACACTTGCTTTAATTCAGTCATGGAAAAAATACTTCACTGGCCATAGATGGAAAATTGCGCCTGCTGTTCTGTTGTCAAGATATTTTTTTTACAAAAAACCCACATGAAATGTTTTTGTCATGCTGCGGCCACAATTTTTGGATTTAATTCAGGGTCCAGGGAGACAGATGAACTGTGGGACAAACCTTTGGCATTTAAATCCCCGTAGTAATGAAAGCAGCGCTTTTTTCGTGGCACATCATATGAATAAGAACAGCGTTTGCAAAAGCAATGAGAAAATGCCACGGAATGAGAACAGCACGAGCTAAAAATATTCTGTTTTGTCTTGTAAGGAAATAAGTATATCAGGAAACGACCGTAGAAATAAATGCACGTGGTAAATAGCATGACTCACCATTGTTCTCCAATAATGCCGAGAGAATCCCATCATTCAGAAATGATGTTTGTGCATTTTACTAAAGATTCAGGGGCTTCTGATTTGTCAATGTCAGATTCAGGGTTCAGATGGCATTTTGGTGCCAGTATTGGGACAGTGCAACTTCAGAAGTTCTAGACTAGTGGTGTAAAAATAGATGGTTTGTATAAAATCATATATGTGAGCTCAAGGTTCTGTATGTTTTGAAGCTGGACTGTTGTTGAGCAGTTGAGACAGACTCGACCAGTGGTGGCAAACCTATGGCATGGCCAATTGCAGGGGCTGATGGGAATTGTAGCCCATGAGCATCTGGAGTGCCATAGGTTTGCCCTAAGGGCAAAGAGTAGATGAACATGCAGAAGATAAGAAATAATTGCAAGGCGGCAGCAAATAAAAAAAGATATTTAATCCAACCCAAGAAAGATGAACCAGATGCAATATAAGACAACATCACCAAATCTGAGCCAATTGGCCAAGCTGGCAGGGGCTGATGGGAATTGTAGTTCATGAACATCTGGAGTGCCATAGGTTCGCCACCACTGGACTAGACCATAGGTGTCAAACTCGCGGCCCTCCAGATATTATGGACTACAGTTCCTATCATCCCCTGCCAGCAAGATGCTTTGACACCTATGGACTAGACTGTAGGTCAAAGTAAGTAAAATGACATGTGACTTGGGAAGGGTGAAAGATCAGATCAAATTAGGATCTCATTGTCTTGGGGTCTGGACCAACTGGTCCACAAGAGGCACATTTTGCCATGGGCAGGGATTGCGGAATAAATTTCCCAGAAGTCAAGAGGAAGGACTTCAGTATCCTGCAGAGTTTCTTTCCTTTCCTCATACCGAGCAGAAGCCCATAACCTACACAAGATAGTCAAAAGATTAAAATATGTTGTGATGCCACACAGAAATGTGACAAATTTGTCCAACGCACATGATGCAAAATTCAGTTGTTTGGTGTACAGCCTGGATTGCTTGGCCAATTTTTTTTAATGACCTGCAGTCTTCAGCAGCAGTGGCGTCGTGGTTAAGAGCAGGTGTACTCTAATATGGAGGAACTGGGTTTGATTCTCCGCTCTGCCACTTGAGCTGTGGAAGCTTATCTGGGGAATTCAGATTAGCCTGGGCACTCCAACACACGCCAGCTGGGTGACCTTGGGCTAGTCACAATTCTTCTGAGCTCTCTCAGTCCCACCCACCTCACAGGGTGTTTGTTGTGAGGGGGGAAGGAAAAGGAGATTGTAAACCCCTTTGAGTCTCCTACAGGAGAGAAAGAGGGGGAATTCTTCTTCTTCTTCTTCTTCTTCTTCTTCTTCTTCTTCTTCTTCTTCTTCTTCTTCTTCTTCTTCTTCTTCTTCTTCTTCTTCTTCTTCTTCTTCTTCTTCTTCTTCAACAACTTTCAGGCAACTGCTGCTCCATTGGGGTGGGGATAGGGTGTCTTTTGAGTTGTAGGACATCTGCTTAGCACGCAGAACATCCCAAAGTTATAAATTATCCAAGGAAACAGGCTTGAGAAAGGCTGGCCTGCCTGTCAATGAGCCAGTGCCAAACGAGACAGAACATTGATCTAGATAAGCATAAGGCAGCTTAATAGAGTCTTCCACGCTTCTTCTGAACCTTCATGCTGGTAAAGATATAATAGATTGCCTTTAAATAGGCCAGGGGTCTGCAACCTGCGGCTCTCCAGATGTTTATGGACTACAATTCCCATCAGCCGCTGCCAGCATGTAGTCCACAAACATCTGGAGAGCCGCAGGTTGCAGACCCCTGAAATAGGCGATTAGGGGCCTTTGTGTTTGTGCGCGCTTTCTGCCCTGGACAACATGAAACCTCAAATCCTAAGAGCGTGCAAGGAAGCACCTGTGCACAGGAAGACTGTGCTCACCTTTTGGGGCTAAGTGATCTTAAATGGTCAACAGCTAGCAGCACAAGCCACATTGTGTGAGACGGATCTTTCATTTCGCGTGGATCTAGTGTGGATCTATCAGCAGCAGCGTGCTTTTTAGCACCCCGCCTACAGCATCCCCCTCCCAAGTGCCGAGCTTGCCAATAGCAAAGCGTTCAGTGCTTCATTATTTCTGTAACCTGAGTGCATTTGCAAATTAATTGATGCGTGGGAGGAAAGGCATCTGCTATTGTAAAAAACGTTTTAATTATTGCTGTAAAACTAGAAATAAAACTGGTTGAGTATGGTAAACTGATAACAGATCCACGTGGGAAAGGCGTTCAGATAGATGCCCTTGCTCAATGTGTTCCCCACTGAGCAGGAGGACATCTTCATTTGGGCGATTCCCATCACGTAGCCAGGGAGGCAGGATCTAATTTTCAGCTTCCTGCTTCCGGTGGGAGTCTCCCCTCCTTCTCATCTTCTTTCCTGCCTCAAAGGGAGAAGCTGGAGCCAGTTGCTCATCTGATCTCTTCTGATTTTTTCCCCCTTTGCTCCAGTCTTTCTATTCCTACTTTCTCCCTCGTAGCCTCATTGCGCGCTTGGCTTTATTTTTGGTCTCCGACCAAGGAGCCTACTTATGAAGAACCTGTCATGATACATATATAAAAAATAAGAGAGTAAAAGTTCACTAAAGGGTCATTTCAAGTTAGCAGAAGTTTGCAAACAACCCAGAGGCCGGAGACAGTCAGTCTAGGGGCGAAGGAGCAGTTAACCTTTAACATGATTGGTGAGTTCAACTGTGACTCTAGACCAATGAGAGGCTGTTGCCGGGGCAGGGGGAAAGTATCCTGTTGTATGTATGCTTTGTATGTGCTATGCTAAGTTGAGATAGAGAGTTAAGTTCTGTGTGTGTTGAACTTTGTTACTGCTGAAGAGTTCTGTATAGTTATATAGTCTTGTATAGGATAGACTTGTGTAACCTTGCAACTGTTAAAGTAAAACCTTTCTATGGAAAGAACATCTTGAGTGAAAGTATTCTTTTCCATGAGTGCTAGAAGGTTGCAGTGAGTGCAAGAAGACTATAGATCTTCTCATCTGCTTTAAACTCTGCTGATAGAACCCCCCTACTGATGGAACAACATGGCTTCGATGACGAATTCCTCTCAGAGGATGAGCCTGGGGCATTTCTAATGCCTGTGGAGGGCAGCACTTCAGAACTGGTGGGCATGTCCCTTACTAGGGCTGCCGGAGCCTCTGCAGCCAGAGAGGAGCAGGCATCGTTCTGACCACCACAATGCTTGCCAAAAAAAGTGTGGTTTGACAGAATGGTGGCCACTGACTTGAGTGTCCCTGCCACTACCCACCAATGATCTCTTCAGGCACTGTTGGTGCCCAGGTACATCCCCATAGCAATTCCCAATATCCTGGGGAGGGCCAAAGTTCCTCTGTTCCCCTTACTGAGTCCAACCTGCTGGCTATGTTTGAAGCCTTTAGAACACAGGTGTCAAACTCGCGGCCCTCCAGATGTTATGGACTACAGTTCCCATCATCCCCTGCCAGCATCATGCGAGAGTACACCATGTGAGAGTACACACTTTCCCTTTGGGAGGAAGGGGGCATTATTGGGGGACCAGCCCATTTGGGGGAGGGATGAGATAAGCCAATTCCAAAAAAGAACCCATAAAGGCTGCTAAAAAGAGGAACCACAACCCAGTCTCCGTAACTGCCCATCCTCCTCAGATAATGAGCTTCATTCCAAGGAGGAGGGGGAATTTCTGTCTCGGTTCGAGGCAGAGGAAGAAATGCAGGTCGCTCAGAAATCTCTCAGGTTCTTTAAATCTCTCATTGCCCTAAAATTAAAAAGCTCTTCTGAGGCAGAACACTCAAATGATCCTGGCATCAGGGGGGTCATTTGGATACAGAGTTCTTTCCTCATTCCACAGAGTTCTTTTCCATTTCCAGAGTTTTTTGAGACCCAGGGTAAGACCGAATGGGCTAAACCCACAGCCATTAGACAGCTTCCAGGGTTTCTAAAAAAGATATACTCTGCACCTGTGTATATTAACCACCTCATACAGGTGCTACTTATTGATGCCCCCATAGTGGCTCTTCAATCCCCAGGTCTTGTGTCTGAGGACAGAGAGAGCACCATTAAGAAAAGTTTAGACTGTAAGGTGGATCAGATGTCCAGGAAGACTCACAAGGCAATTGCCATGGCTATTAAAACATCTTCTACAGCACCAGAGCCCTTTGGGGAAGGGGCGGTATATAAAATAAGTAAGTAATTTCCAGGACCACTATCATCTGGGCTAGGAAACTCATAGGGCTACTCCAACTCATAGAACTACTCCTAGAGGACAATGAACGACTTCACAAAGGGGGATCTAGGATCCTCAAAGCAGCCCCTTTCTTGGTGGATGCCACCATAGACACCATTTCCTTCTCCATAAGGGCAGTGACTTCAGCAGTGGCCACCAGACGACTGCTCTGGCTGCGAGTGTGGGCAGTGGATTTTCACTCCAAAACTGTTGTCTCCGCGATCCCCTACTCTGGAGGTAAGTTCTTTGGGCCTCACCTGGACCATATCCTTGTTGAGACCAAGGACAAAACTAAGACCATTCCCTGCACCCTCGGATGCAACAACAGATGGTCCTCCTATGGACATTCTGTTCAGATCCAACAAACTTTACCCAGGTTCCGTCAAGACTCTAAAACAGGGGTCTGGAACCTGTGGCTCTCCAGATGTTCATGGACTACAATTCCCATCAGCCCTTACCAGCATGGCCAATTGGCCAGCCATGAACATCTGGGGTCCATGAACATCTGGGGTCCATGAACATCTGGAGAGCCACAGGTTCCAAACCCCTCCCCTAGACTGTGTTATTCTTGTCCAAGTGTTGCAGGTAAGCCCCACAAGTGATTCTCAGAAACCTGCAGAATCTTTGGAACTTATTAGTCCTTTCTCTCTCGCTCCCGCGTCTCCCCCCTTCCCGGTACTGTGGTAAAATGAAATATGCGTTGTGAAAGAAGTATTTCTTCAAAGCATATGGCTCCAGTACGTTAGTTTAGGCTGCTGCACTTTTTGGGAGTTGGTTGCAAAATAGCTTGCTGTTTTTTGCACTCTCGTCTGTGCTTTGACAGATGGCAGCTGAACTCTTCTCAATCTCTGCGTTTTCTTTCCAGAAAGCGGGAGGATGTGGAGAAGTTGAACTCACTGATGTTGCAGGAGGATTCTCGACGTAAATGGTTCGTTGGCTTAAACCAGGGGTCTTCAAACTATGGCCCTCCAGCTGTTCATAGACTACAATTCCCAGGAGCCCTACCACTTGGCCATGCTGGTAGGGGCTGATGGGAATTGTAGTCCATGAACTCTGCACCTGTGGAGGGCCATAGTTTGAAGACCCCTGGCTTAAACCTTTAGGTGCTCTGATCTGTTTCATAGGTGTCAAACTCGCAGCCCTCCAGATGTTATGGACTACAGTTCCCATCATCCCTGCCAGCATCATGCTGGGAACTGTAGTCCATAACATCTGGAGGACCGCGAGTTTGACACTTGTGTTTATAGCAATGTGAGGATAACATACGCACTGTTCAGGAGCTCAAATCCTTAACTTGCTCTTTCTGAAGCTCTCTTTGTGAATACATTTAAAATTCAATACAGCATCCTTTTCACCCAGTATTCAGATTTTTAAAAACCCCTTCATTCAAACAGGTGGGTTCCCGGACCTTCCAAGATCTTTCATATTAAACATTTTTAATACGCTCATTGAAGAACATTTTCCAAACTTAATTAACCATGTTTTGGTGCTGTTCCTGCCTTTTTCATGTGTTCTTCTTTCACGGCCACATTTTTTGTTCCATGTTGAGAATATTATGGATTCTGTAAATAGTTTTGAAATGCCAGTTTGTGATATATGGGCCCCTGTAACATTTTGTTGATTTATGTGCACTACGGTGGGAAAAAAAGCAAAGGAAGCAAATTATAGTGCGGAAAATGTTGCCAATCCTCACTTTTTCAGGCTTAGTTAAAACTATACTTTTATCAATCAAATCTGATGTATTTTCAGTTTCTGCCTTTTTCTAAAATAGCGGTAATCCCTGTTTAACTCTTGGAAGAATATATGGACAGTTAAAAATGTTACCACTGCTGGGTTTGATTCCTCAGATTCACAGTTGCCAAATTTTGACGCCTTAATTGTACATAAGTGGAAGTCTTAATGATTCTAGGTGGTGTTGGTCATGAGTCACTGTGATTTAATCAATGTTTCTGAGTTGTAAAATGACTTATTTATTTATTTATTGTTGCATTTTTATACCGCCCTCCCCCGGAGGGCTCAGGGCGGTGCACAACATTAACAAACAGACAATAAAACAAGATAAAAATAAGTTAAGACTTAAAATGCAGCATTCAATATCAAACCTTATTTAAGTTTTAAAATAGATGGCATCCGACTATTAAAACCTCCTCTTAAGAGAGGGACAGTGGGTCTAGAGTGTTTCTCAGCATGTTTGTTTCGGGCACCCACATCAGCGGCTGGTCTCCCCAAAGGCCCGGTGGAAAAGCTCAGTCTTACAGGCCCTGCGGAACTCATTAAGGTCCCGCAGGGCCCGGACAGCTGGAGGGAGAGCATTCCACCAGGCAGGGGCCAGGGCCGTGAAAGCCCTGGCCCTGGTGGAGGCCAGCCGCATCATAGAGGGGGCGGGGATCACCAGCAGATTGGCCTCCGCAGAACGCAGAGACCGGCGTGGGACATATGGGGTCAGACGGTCTCGTAGGTACGAGGGTCCCAAGCCGCGCAAGGCCTTAAAGGTTAAAACCAATACCTTGAAGACGATCCGGAATTCAACTGGGAGCCAGTGCAGGCGACGCAACACGGGCATAATGTGGTCTCTAAAGGCACCGCCCGTGAGCAGACGTGCCGCTCTTAGAGCTTTATGGCAAAGAAAATATGTTTCAGAAGTGTATGGTAAATTTAGCTGAATGAATATTTTGATTTTCATGTGTCTAATTAGTAAGTGGACTTCTTTGTGAGCCAGATTCTTAATTAGGTTACTCCTTCTTGGACTACCCAACTGTGTTGCGTATGTCAGCCTACGCCTAGAAATGGGTTTAAATCTTATGTCTACGAGAGTCTGGATATCAGCCTTGAAATTTTGGGTGCGCCTCCATCACAATGCAAGGCCAGGCAGGTTAACGTGGCACATACTCGCTGATTCCAAATGGAACCAACAAATTATATCATACCCTCAGGTTTCTCTGTGGAATTTTTTCCCAACTTGGATGAGATCAGTACCTTTTGCACCTTAAAACAAAGAGTACTTGATTTGGAAAGACAGAAACTGCTACCTGAAACTGACAGGCCTTGCTCACCTTTGAGCTATGGACTTCTTCCACCTGATGGATCCCTTCCGGCCTGCTTCAAAAATCTCTCATCCCCATTATATTGGTTTGCTTTGTAGCTATTGTGTTTTTTTTTAATATGCCAATAAAGGCTTTCTGTTCTGTTCTGTTCTCATCCCCATTACTGAGACGCTTCTTTATGCAAACTCATCTAAATGTTCTCCGGGGCAGATTCCTTCAGGTCCCATTAGAAGCAAGAACTTCTCAATGTTCTGCCTAAAGAACGCTATCAAAATTGCCTGCGCAACAGGGGCAAGGTGGCCAGCTGATTGGGCATCATGGGAACCCCTGAGGATTTCAGAACAAAGAGCAGGCGGTGCGTACAACTTCTCACCTTTCCACCAACACCTCCCTCTTTCCAGATCAGGAGGGCTCTCAGAAGAATCAACAGGGAGTTTTCCCCACTCAAGAAGGACTGATTCCAAGAAGGGGGGAAGCGGAGGGGGCGGAGGCTTACCCTGGCAGATTTTCCCTCGCGGATTTCCCCCCGCAGCCTGTTTGGGTACCCAGTTGAGGTTTGTTCACTGCCACCCCACCCCCCCCTCTTCCTGTATTTAGTACTTCTTGCCATCCTAAAAACCTTACTCTATGGCAGTGGTGGCGAACCTTTGGGACTCCAGATGTTATGGACTACAATCCCCATCAGCCCCTGCCAACATGGTCAATTGGCCATGCTGGCAGGAGCTGATGGGGATTGTAGTCCATAACATCTGGAGTCCCAAAGGTTCAACATCACGGCTCTATGGGAACGCTGTGCACCTAGAACTACTACCTTTGACATGTGGGTTGAGACCCTTAGGTGGATCACAGAGCTCTCATGCACTTTCTTGGGCTGATTCCGCATGGGCCAAAAACAGCAGTGTGAAAATGGAGTAAAAGGGTTTAAAATGGTGTAAAAGGGTTTATACTGTTTTCACACCGTTTTCACACTGCTGTTTTTGGCCCATGCGGAATCAGCCTTGCAGTATAAGGCCCCTCTTCCCGCAGAAGCTCTTATTTGCATTCCCTTGACCTTGCATTCCCTTGCCCCCCCCCCAATTCTCCGCACATGTGCTCGTAGTACAGAGGCCCCCTTCCCCATGAAAGCTGATATTGCGTGTGTAGGGGGTTGTGTGCTAAAAGTGTGGCAGAGCAGGGTTAGATGACTGGAAGACCTGGGTGGAGGCGACTAGGCCGGGCTGTACTAAGAAAGGAAGCAATAAAGCCAAGGTTGGATCCTCTTTTGGCCATTGAAGGTTGCTGGGTGAACTTGAGCCATTCAGTCACTCTTAACCTAATCTAGCATGCGGGATTACTGTGAGAATATAATGGAAGAAACAATGATGATGATGATGATGATCATGATGATGATCATGATGATGATCATGTAAATCAGGGGTGTCAAACATGCAGCCCGTGGGGTGGGGGAGATTTGGCCCCTAAGCTTGCTGAGCGAACCCTCTCTTTGTTCCAGATTGGGAGCAAAGGTGGGGGCGGGGCGGGTTCAGAGGTGGGATCCAGCAGGTTCTCACAGGTTCCCGAGAGTACGTTACTAATTATTTGTGTGTGCCGAGAGGGGGTTACTAATTGGTGATTTTGCCACGTGATTTTTGCCTTAGTTACGCCCCTCCTCTCAGCAGTAGCGCGCAGAACTTGAAGCAGTCTAGCAGGAGGTGCACCGGCGTGCGTGGCAGCCCGCACCTGCGTACATTCATTTCCCGCCCAAGGACCGACACAGCGGCTGCGTCCTTGCCACAGCCCCGCCCAGGAATGCCCCGCCCCCGTCGTGCCCCGCCCAGCCCCATTGGTGCTACGCCACAGTTTGAATCCCACCACCATGGGAACCTGTTACTAACATTTTTGGATCCCACCACTGGGCGGGTTGCCTCTGCTGGTTTGTAGGCCTGATAAGAAAGTCATTGCACACCGCTGCAGGCTTACCAGTCCATCCCCACCCCCACCCCACCCCCAGTGCCACTCCGGGGCCAGTCAAGGCAGCCCCCCGGCCCAGATGTAAACTGTTTTGGGTTTCCATTGGGGAGAAAGGCAGGTTATAAATGAAATAAATAGAGTAAGGTTGTGCCGCGTGAATGAACCCCCGAGGCTGCTTAGCAAGCCCCGAATCCTACGGCTTCAAGGCTTACTCCGAAATGTGCTCCGTGAAACTTGCTGATGCACAGTTCTGAATAAACATGCCAAGATCAAACGGCATATTATGTGTAACAGCGGTAAAAGTGGCAGAAGTTCACTGACAGTGATTAGGCGAGCGTGTGACTAAAGATATTGATGAAGACGAATATTGGTCCTAAGCAGCATGAAGTAGTGCCAGGTTTGGTTACCAGGCTGGGGCAAAAGGGGAGGACCGTGAGAGGGAGGAGGGCAGAAAGCCTGTGAGCAGATGGAGAGGGAAGGGAATGAAAAGCGGGATAAGGCGAGAGAGCAAGAAGGCGACAGGCAGGGATCTGTGAAAAGTGCCAGACTTGCGAAGACACACAAAAGAAGGTTGAAAAGTGCACAGGAGAATTCAGGAGCCAGGAGTACAATTAAGGCCAACATTTTTTAAAACTGTCATGTGCCTAAGGCTTAAAATGGGTCTTGGGTCTGGAATGGTTAACTGACCCAGAATGCTTCCTTCAAGAAGTAGTAGTAGTAGTAGTAGTAGTAGTAGTAGTAGTAGTAGTAGTAGTAGTAGTAGTAGTAGTAGTAGTAGTAGTAGTAGTAGAGGAGGAGGAGGAGGAGGAGGAGGAGTTTGGAATTATATCCCCCTTTCTCTCCTGTAGGAGACTCAAAAAGGCTTACAGTCTCCTTGCCCTTCCCCCCTCACAACAAACACCCTGTGAGGTAGGTGGGGCTGAGAGAGCTCTGAGAAGCTGTGACTAGCCCAAGGTCACCCAGCTGGCGTGTGTGGGAGTGTACAGGCTAAACTGAATCCCCCAGATAAGCCTCCCCAGCTCAGGCGGCAGAGCTGGGAATCAAACCCGGTTCATCCAGATTAGATACATGAGCTCTTAACCTCCTACGCCACTGCTGCTCCTAGAGTGACTCCTAAGCAGCCAAATGATTATGAAAAATGTGATGTGTCTACAGAATGAGTTTCTACAATGTTGACTGGATAAGATGCAGTAACAGGTTGGTTTTCCTTGATGAAGAGCAGTGGCGTATGGCCCAAGGAACAGGGGGTACCCTCTGTCCCCGGGCACCACTAATCTGATCACGTGGGGGAGGCGCAAAATTGCCCCCTCACGTGACCAGGAAGATGGCAAGGCAGCAGGAAGTCCAGCTGCCACCTCGTCTTTGGGCGCCCTTGGCCCCGCCCATGTCATCATCGACATGGGTGGGGTCAAGGAAACCTGAGGACACCGCCCCCCAAGCCTCGCCTCCCCGTCCTGGCTCCCAGCCAGCAGTTCCTTTTACCCTCCCCTCTGGGGAGAGCAGAAGAAACTGAGGCTCCATCCTCCTCTCCTTTGCTTTTGTAAGCACAGGGGTGGGGCTGGGCGGCCACACCCCGATGGGCGGAGCTATGCTAATAAAAGTAAAGGAGCTAAGGACGGAGCCTCAGTTGCTTCTGCTCTCCCCAGAAGGGAGGGCAGAGGGACTGCTGGCTGGGAGCCACCCCCTGAGCTTCGCTCCTTGAGTGTAGCGGGGGGGAAGGGACACCCAGAGAACATCTGTCTTCGGGCGCCATTTTCCCACCATACGCCTCTGCTGAAGAGAAATTACAGGTCAAACGTGGAATCTGTATGCTGAGAAGATTTATCAGAAGGATTATATTTCCTATGCTAAGGGCAATATTTTTAAAAGGGTTTGCCTGTTAACAGGGATGAACATTGATAACTCATGATGTCTGCTGTGTGACCTCAATGATGTTGGACATCTTTATCTGTATTTCTGACTTAACAGTTGTCATCCCAGTGTTTTGAAGAATATTTCCCTCATTCTTTAGCTGTGATATTCCACCTGTACTTGAGGTAGACCTTGACAAATATTCTTTGCCTTTAGAAGCCAGGCCAAAAATTTAAGAGCCAGAGTCATGTTTCTGTCATGACAGTTAGATCATGGTGATCATATCCTATCCAGCAGAGGTATGAGTCAGCAAGAAAGGAATGATATGACAGCTAACAAACCGGTTCTAACCAGTTTCAAGTGACCTTTACAATGATTGGTAGAACCACGTATATAAGCAACTGTATTGTACTGTGTCTGTGTTCCTTAGGGAAACACTTTGTTGGACTGCTTAGCGAAGCACTTTGTTGGACTGCTTAGCTATTCCTGCTTATTCTACGTTGTATATAGTTTCTTGTACATAGAGCAACTCAATGGTAAAAGCCTTCTTTTGAATGAAACAGCTGTGTGGAGTTTTTTCTTCATGAAGGTGGGGGTTTGCTGTACAAGACCACTTGTTCTACTCTGAGTAGCACCACTCAATTCTGCTATCAGTTTCAACATCTTCGGTTATGTATGAGCATATTTTCTAATTATTCCTATCACACACACACACAAAAATACAAGGTGTCAATGAAATTTCTAAGTGCCATGGCAACCTTGCCCCTGGGACTTGTCAAACCTTGACTTAAGGTTCCAGCAAGGTTTTCTGCAGATGAGTTCATGGGGAGGGAATGCAGGATAGAGCAACCTACCAGAATGCCTATCTTTAATATTTTTATTCTCTATTTAACTCGCAGAAATACTCTCAAACCGGAATGACCTGAAATTGCAGTCTCACTGATCCCAATTTCCTCTGTGATGAATCAACAAACATTTTAGATTCTGATGTGTAGACTGCTATTTGATATTGTAATTTCTTAAATTGGAAGCAATTGAACTGACAGGAGAAGCAGTATTAAAACATCACAAATAAATTTAGTTCATATACCGTATATACTCGTGTATGAGCTGAGTTTTCAGCCCTGTTTTAAGGCTGAAAAATGCCCCCT
The DNA here is from genome assembly GCF_021028975.2 of Sphaerodactylus townsendi. Lineage (NCBI taxonomy): Eukaryota > Metazoa > Chordata > Lepidosauria > Squamata > Sphaerodactylidae > Sphaerodactylus > Sphaerodactylus townsendi. The sequence goes on along the minus strand of NC_059436.1, from coordinate 48,107,272 downwards.
TGGCTTATACACGAGTCCTGCTTACCAGGCGGCTCTTCAGGCCTCTGCCGAGGCTGGGGGCGTGGCCGGGACAACCTCCCTGCAGAGGGGAACCCTGGCTGGCTGGGCTTCCTCAAACCCAGGAGGCAGAGGGAGCTCCTTATTTGGGCAATGACTCCCTCTGATGTCATTGCCCAAATAAGGAGCTCCCTCCACCTCCTGGCTCGGTTTGAGGAAGCCCAGGCAGCTGGGAGGTGGAGGGAGCTCCTTATTTGGGCAGTGACATCAGGGGGAGTCACTGCCCAAATAAGGAGCTCCCTCTGCCTCCTGGCTCCCCACCTTCGGCTTATAAGCGAGTCAATACGTTTTCCCAGGTTTTGGTAGTAAAATTAGGTGCCTCGACTTATACACGAGTCGGCTTATACACGAGTATATATGGTAAGTTTTGTGTGTTCTGTTCAAAGCCAGTTTCTCAGCATAATGTATTTATTTACATTCTTTATAATCCCCCTTTCTCAATGAGACTCAAGGCAGATTACACCGTGTAAAACAGTGATGGCAAACCTATGGCACGGGTTGGCACTTTGCGATAAATAAGTGGGGTTTGGGTTGCAATTTGGGCACTCGGTCTCAAAAAGGTTTGCCATCACTGGTGTAAACCAATAGAATCAACTGAGTGGGGCTCCAATAAAAGATTTAGACTTCAGAAATCTGGAGCGAAGCAGAAATCTGAACGGATGTCAAACAAAGAATAAATGTTAATGTATCTTCATGACAATTACAAAAACACAACAGTTGAAAAAATGTACTGTAACAAACCATCCATGCGTTGTTCTTCTTTAAGACTCTCCTGAAGTGCATATCATCGCTTCGTCATTGCAGTCTACATGTGATCTTGTCAGACAGAGAGGGCTTTTAGCTATTCTAATTGCTGTGTTATGAATATTTGGGTAACCTTGAATTCCACATCTCATCGTAAGTCAAGGGGACAGAGCAATCCAAAGTTTAGGTATGATATGCACTTGGGGAGAGTCTTATAGAAACGGAGAAAGAGCGAAATGGATCGGCAGTGTTTTGCATTGGTTTCTCATGAAGGCAAACATTTCTTCTTCTTGACCTGATTGTGCATTCACACAACTTTGTAGTTCGCCGTCTCTGTGTGTAATTGTTTGTAGTGTTGTCGTTGTTGCAATTGGTTGTCTCCAGAAAATAGACTTTTTCAACCTCACCTGTTTGTAGGTTCATGTAATTTTGTAAGTTGTTGTGTCCACGTGCCCAGTGAATGGATGATTTGTGACAGTGTATAAGAACATAAGAAAGAGCCTGCTGGATCAGACCAGAGTCCACCTAGTCCAGCATTCTGCTACTCGCAGTGGCCCGCCAGATACCTTTGGGAGCTCACATGCAGGATGTGAAAGCAATGGCCTTCTTCGGCTGTTGCTCCCGAGCACCTGGACTGTTAAGGCATTTGCAATCTCAGATCAAGGAGGATCAAGATTGGTAGCCATAGATCGACTTCTCCTCCATAAATCTGTCCAAGCCCTTTTTAAAGCTATCCAGGTTAGTGGCCATCACCACCTCTTGTGGCAGCATATTCCAAACACCAATCACGCATTGTGTGAAGAAATGTTTCCTGTTATTAGCCCTAATTCTTTCCCCAGCATTTTCAATATATGCTCCCTAGTTTTAGTATTGTGGGAAATAGAAAAATTTCTCTCTGTTAACATTTTATATCCCATGCGTAATTTTACAGACTTCAATCATATCCCCCCTCAGACGTCTTCTTTCCAAACTAAAGAGTCCCAAATGCTTCAGCCTCTCCTCATTGTAGCATTTTTTTGCTACTGTTGTGATTTTGTAATGCAGAAATATTAGTGCACAGGTGCATTGTATTTTATTGTTTGATTGTGCCAGCATACACAGTGTATTCTAAATTTGCTCTGGTTGTTGGATATTGTACTGTATACGCTTTTGTATATTATAAGATCCTACTGACAGCAACAGATTGTACAAGCTATACGGAGCAGTATAATCCAGAGTCCCTAACTCTTTACTGAAGCGTTTTTGAACTATTTTGTTACAGCCCAGGTCTTTTCCCCTGTGTCATAACCTTTATCAACCCAACTTTCTCCCAAATATATGGGGCCCGATGATAATAGTAGCAATAATATCCATACAAGATAACAGCCAACATGCTTAAACGTTCCAAGTGCATGAATTATATGAGCAAAATGTCCATTTGACCTTGTATGACCTTCATGGAAAGGTTATTTTTAAACTTTATTAAAACTGCCACAATAGACAAAATACAGTCCTATGACCTGCATAGGAAGCAATTTTGAAAGTAGTTCTGATGTCGTTTATCTACTGAATGAAAAAGTGTAATCTAAGGACCAATTGAGCAGACAATTCTTCAGGTGACGGTACCATCAGTACACCTGATGCTTCAGTGAAACAAGGAGAAAGTCAGATGCCTGCTGCAAGGAGCTGGCAATCTAGATTTTGATCCAAGTGTAGGGGAAACCAGATTAAAGACAGGGCAAGCAACGGAAGAATATGCATTTGACTCATATGTGTGTTTAGACTTAAATTTAGACTTAGATTTAGGGTGAGCACTGCAGGCCTTTGCCAAATGCCTCGCAGAAGAAATAGGTATGGAAGGGTTTGAAAGAAGAGAGGAACAATCTTCTTGGAAGCCATTTCAGGGATACAGGGCAGCAAGATAATAAAACTGCAAGGATTGTCATGCCCTTATATAAAGCCGTGGTGCGACTGCACTTGGAGTACTGTGTTCAGTTCTGGTCGCCACATCTCAAAAAGGATATCGAAGAGATAGAAAAAGTGCAGAGAAGGGCAACGAGGATGATTGAGGGATTGGAGCACCTTCCTTATGAGGAGAGGCTGCAGCGTTTGGGACTCTTTAGTTTGGAGAGGAGACGTCTGAGGGGGGATATGATTGAAGTCTATAAAATTATGCATGGGGTAGAAAATGTTGACAGAGAGAAATTTTTCTCTCTTTCTCACAATACTAGAACCAGGGGCATTCATTGAAAATGCTGGGGGGGAAGAATTAGGACTAATAAAAGGAAACACTTCTTCCCGCAACGCGTGATTGGTGTTTGGAATCTGCTGCCACAGGAGGGGGTGATGGCCACTAACCTGGATAGCTTTAAAAAGGGCTTGGACAGATTTATGGAGGAGAAGTCGATCTCTGGCTACCAATCTTGATCCTCCTTGATCTCAGATTGCAAATGCCTTAGCAGACAAGGTGCTCAGGAGCAGCAGCAGCAGAAGGCCCTTGCTTTCACATCCTGCACATGAGCTCCCAAAGGCACCTGGTGGGCCACTGCGAGTAGCAGAGAGCTGGACTAGATGGACTCTGGTCTGATCCAGCTGGCTTGTTCTTATGCTCTTAAGAGAGGAAGGTTAATTCAAGGCTGTGGTAGTTCTTTGGACCTCCTGTGACAGTGAAGCTGGAGGAATGAAACTCACGAGCAGCGGTATGGGAGAGTGGAAGGCCACGGAGCGATTTCAAGGTATGGATGAGGAATTTGTGCCTATTATAAAAATAGATTAATTCTTTGATGCTTTGCTTAGGCACCATGAAGTACGCTGCAAGGGAAGAGATTAACAGGTGCGCAGAACGGACCAAAGTAGAAAGTTTTGCAGAAATCTGCTTTCGCCAGGTTTCCAAATCTTGGGGAATCCAGTCTGTTTCTGCTGATTTAGAATGACAGCCTTCAGGTGCAGCATGTATAAAATAGATTTTAATCTGAGAGCCCTCATACTATTTAGCATTTTGTCAGTAAAATGGAATCTGTTCTCGACAGCGCCTCAAAAGAGACAACCGCAGTGCAGAAAGATGGGATGACATCCAGGTCCGTTTTTTGTAAGAAGGATATGTCTAAGGACAACTCTTAAATTGTTCCCATCTTCTGTTTTCGTGTAAGCCCTTCACGGTGTCTTCTGGTCTTGTCAGAGAAAAGCTGGTGTAAAAGAGGAATTGGCTTGGCCATTGATGGGGGGGGGGGGGAGAGAAAATGCTTAGGGGCCCACAATGGTAAAGGGGATTTCAGCAACCTCAGTGAGTGGCCCATAGACATAAGAACATAAGAACAAGCCAGCTGGATCAGACCAGAATCCATCTAGTCCAGCTCTCTGCTACTCGCAGTGGCCCACCAGGTGCCTTTGGGAGCTCACATGCAGGATGTGAAAGCAATGGCCTTCTGCGGCTGCTGCTGCTCCTGAGCACCTGGACCAGGGGTCCCCAAACTACGGCCCGGGGGCCAAATGTGGCCCCCTGAAGGCATTTATCCGGCCCGCCAGGCATGGCAGCGATGGCTCCATTCATGTGCAGTGGGGGCTCGAGGGAGAGGAGGAACTGGCCCCAACGGCTGTTGATTGCAGTTACATGATGGCACCCCCAAATCTCCATGCATTTTCTGATCCAGAGTTGGAAACCTTACATGTGGCAACGCCTGCTCCGCCCTTCCCTCTCGGCTACTCCATGTGTTGCTCTCAGGCTTTCTGTTCCTCCTCACTCCCATTGGCATCAGCCAGGCTGGCGAATCGCTCACTGGCTGCTAAGGAGGAAAGAAGCCAGGAAGATACCTGATCCTGGGTTAGATGGAATGCTTCATTGGGAAAGTTCTGGGTTTTTTTTACAGGGGAAGGTATTCCATAGCCTCCCCAACAATATTTGGAGCCCACCCTGTACTTGACATACTTTGGTCACTGTTCTAAAAATAGACCATGACAGAAAGGTGAAATCAAACATTTTACAATCATTTGTGCATAGGAATTTGTTCATAGTTTTTTTTAGTCCGGCCCTCCAACAGTCTGAGGGACAGTGAACTGGCCCCCTGTTTAAAAAGTTTGGGGACCCCTGACCTGGACTGTTAAGGCATTTGCAATCTCAGATCAAAGAGGATCAAGATTGGTAGCCATACATCGACTTCTCCTCCGTAAATCTGTCCAAGCCCCTTTTAAAGCTCTCCAGGTTAGAGACCATCACCACCTCCTGTGGCAGCAGATTCCAAACACCAATCACACGTTGCGTGAAGAAGTGTTTCCTTTTATTAGTCCTAATTCTTCCCCCCAGCATTTTCAGTGTATGCCCCCTGGTTCTAGTATTGTGAGAAAGAGAGAAAAATTTCTCTCTGTCAACATTTTCTACCCCATGCATAATTTTATAGACTTCAATCATATCCCCCCTCGGACGCCTCCTCTCCAAACTAAAGAGTCCCAAACGCTGCAGCCTCTCCTCATAAGGAAGGGGCTCCAGTCCCTCAACCATCCTCGTTGCCCTTCTCTGCACTTTTTCTATCTCTTCGATATCCTTTTTGAGATGTGGCGACCAGAACTGAACACAGACCCAGAATCAAGGATAACTTCCTTGGGTGAGAATTCAGGCACAGAGTCAAGAATTACTGGGATATCCTCCAAACTTCTTAGTTAATTGAAGGAAAGTAGAAAATACAATCGCAGGTAAAAATTTTGGGACAACTGGACCTCCTAAGAAAGGAATAACTCCTTTCAGCTGATCTGGGTGGGGCTGAGGTATAGAATAGCCCATTTCTGTATACTGTTGTGTTCATCTGCATGTGTGCTGACATATGAAGGGAAAACTGGGAAATTTGGGGGGAATGCCAACGGGAGAAAAACCTCTTATAGTGTAGACATAAGCAAAATGCTCAGTTTGTTGTTTAAATGTAAATAATGTGGCAATAATTAATATGCAGTAATGTGATTAGTAACATATTATCAGTAACTTACTGACTTCAATGTTATAAAGTTTATTTTAATGTCCAAACATGCTGACAGTCCGACCTACGTGACTCCGAGAGACTTTTGTTGAAATAATACACTTTCTTTTGTTTACTGCAGAATTTGTTTTCTGCCCCCCCCCCCCCCCCCGCCTCTCAGATGGCAAAAATTAAAGATAACTTGTGTAATGGTAGGATAGGGTGAAGCATTTTGTAACTCTTAATCATGGGGTACACTTGTATGTTTTTTTCTTACAGAAGATGTCGATGTTTATACTTTTAAATTCCACAAATATGCCAAATACAATTTTATATGCTGAGTTATTAATAATGCAGTTCATGTTTGTTAAATCGGTAAAAGAAGTGTTGATTTGACAGGAAAATAACTGTTGCATTTAATTCAATATTTCCCCAACATTTGGCTTTTTTATATAAAGAGGGAAAAATCTCTTCCACAGTGGCATCAAAATTTCCAGAACTTTAACATCTCTGCACTTGCCGCCGTGACTGACCAGGGAAGATTTTGTAAAGTAGAATTAGTTAAGGATAGCTGGATGTTGTCAGATCTCGGAAGTTCAGCAGGGTTAGCTCTAGCTAGTATTTGAATAGGAGCCCTCCAAGGAACACCAGGATTGTGAAACAGAGACAGGCAATGGCAAACCGCCTTCCAGGAGCAGCAGTGGCATAGTGGTTAAGAGCAGGTGTACTCTAATCGGGAGGAACCGGGTTTGATTCCCCGCTCTGCCTCCTGAGCTGTGGAGGTTTATCTGGGGAATTCAGATTAGCCCGTGCACTCCAACACATGCCAGCTGGGTGACCTTGGGCTAGTCACAGTTCTTCTGAGCTCTCTCAGCCCCACCTACCCCACAGGGTGTTTGTTGTGAGGGGGGGGAAGGGAAAGGAGTTTGTAAACCCCTTTGAGTCTCCTTGCAGGAGAGAAAAGTGGGATACAAATCCAACTCTTCTTCCTCCTCCTCCTCCTCCTCCTCCTCCTCCTCCTCCTCCTCCTCTTCTTCTTCTTCTTCTTCATCATCATCATCATCATCATCATCATCATCATCATCATCATCATCTCTTGCCTGGAAATCCTCATGGGTTCCCCATAAGGGCTTATGGACAGATTTATGGAGGAGAAGGGCTTGGACAGATTTATGGAGGAGAAGTCGATCTCTGGCTACCAATCTTGATCTGAGATTGCAAATGCCTTAGCAGACCAGGTGCTCGGGAGCAGCAGCAGCAGAAGGCCATTGCTTTCACATCCTGCACGTGAGCTCCCAAAGGTGGGCCACTGGGAGTAGCAGAGTGCTGGACTGGATGGTCTGATGGACTCTGGTCTGATCCAGCAGACTCTTTCTTCTGTTCTTATAAGTCACCTGTGACTTGATGGCAAAAAAATAAAAGACTCTGTGGGCTTTCTTTCTTTGGCCACAAGGGACTAATGTAGGCAATAGGCATGAGAGGACTTCTGCCTTACTGTAACTCCAAATGTCAGTGTCCATAGAGAGATTTGCAACCGTACCGTACCAATAGCCCTCTATCACTACATTAGGTTTGATTAGCCTGAACTCCACTTTTAACAACCTGAAAGGGTTGAATGAGAATAAGAAATCCAACCAGTTCAGCATCCTCTTCCCCCGCAGATGTCAGCCATATGCTTCATAAACTTCTGGTTCTACTTTGAAGATGACGGACACCTAAACTTGGATCTCTTCTGATAATAGCTATTTGCATTCAGCCATTGCCCCCAATGTGTGTCTAAGCACAAACCATGGTTTTGCAAACCCACTGACCATTGAGATTTCTTATTCTGGTTGGCTGGCAGACTATAAAACCAGTCTGTGTTCAGTCACACATGATTTGAAGCCATGGTTAAAAAGTCTTAATTATGGCTGCATTTGTGTTGTCATGACAAACCATGATTCTTTAGATATGGCTTTGGGTGATGTCTTAATTGAGCCACCAGCAGTCCCACAATTAAATATGAAATAATAATACTGAAGAAATAGCCTTTTGCTATTGGATTGTTGTCGTGGCGTTCTTTAAAAGTAGGTGTTGCCTAACCTATGCATACCACTCTTTTTAGTCATTTGTACATCTGTAGACCTTATCTTCCGAATTGGCTGTAATCTTTTGGACTTTTCAACCCAAAGGCTAAGAAACTGAAAAGAGTGGGGACTCGTTCTGTGAAACATAGCGTGTCACACTTAAATAATGTATAAATCAACTTGGACAGTAGCTGCCTGTAAGTTTTATTAACTTTGACCTTTTCTCCCATTATAAAGATGGTCTGGTAAATATTTAATGGGCCCATATAGATCTTGACAGTTGGATCTTTGTTCCTGGAAGCAGAAGCAGGAGATACATAGAAGGACGCCTGTGACCATATTGTATGTTATTAACAAAAGTAGTCAGAAGGAGTCGGCCTTCAAGGACAACACTTGTGTTCTGGCATTAAAATCAATAAATCCCAGTGCTGCTGTTGGATATGCCCTGCAAAGTAGTGATTCTACCCCGGAGTTGCCGTTTTTTATTGGTGCGGTTCAGAAGTCAGCTCTGATTAGGAAAGGTGCCTGCCCTTTCATCATGCTAGCTTTCTAAATTGGACATAGTAGCCCCATTGCTGCCACTGTGTGTCTGGCAAGCCTCCCTCTCCCAGAGTGGTGTCTACAGGGTCTAAATCAGACCTGGGCATTATACGGCCCGCGGGCCACATCCGGCCCGCCGGATGACCCTGACTGGCCCCCCTGCCGTGCTGGGGAGCGAGGCGCCTTTGAAAGCCCCGCAGAAGCCGGTTGCCTTGGCTGCTGGCTTCTGCGGGGCTTTCAAAAGCGCCTCACCCCCCTGCCTTTTGGCCCGGCCCTCCACAATATTTTCTGTTTCTTATGCGGCCCCATGGAAAAAATAATTGCCCACCCCTGGTCTAAATGGCTGACCTTGTCCTGCTTTAAATCAGATGCCACGAAAAGCTGGGCAGGGGACATGACAGCAAAAGGTCTACAGCCAAGCTAGCTGTACCTTTAATTCCACAAACCTTGGCGCATATTGCTCTCATTGCAAATTCTAGCAGTGAGGATCGAAAACGGGAGCAGCTGACATTTTGAAACATTGTCTTTCAAACTTGGGCCGTCCATCGCAGACATTGATTTCCCATTTATGAGATCTGCAAGAGAAAAACAAATTTGAGAGAAATTCATTGGCCTAAGATGAAAGTGCGCGAGCGAAATGATACCTCAGCCCGTTCCCTCTCTTTCCGTAGCAGAGAGTAACTCGGCTTTTATTAAGAATGCTATACATCTTTGTGCTGCCGTCTGGATCACATGGTAAATTGGCTAAGTAAATCAGAAAGTTGTTAAGAATCTGCGCAGGGACGCTCCACACATGGACATTCGGTCTCTTAGTTGTATGGCTTCATGGATTTTTACAGCATTTTCCAAGGAAAAAAAAATACCGAGTTACTTTTTCTCCTTCATTTTTAGTCCACAGTTTTCTGTGTTTCATTTCCCAGATAACACGGACAGGATTTTTCTGGGAGAATATCAACCTTTTGATGATTGTAACCAACGGGTTAGTTTTTATGAGGTTGGAAAAGAAGTGTTCTTATACAACGTGTGATTGGTGTTTGGAATATGCTGCCACAGGAAGTGGTGATGGCCACTCACCTGGATAGCTTTAAAAGGGGCTTGGACAGATTTATGGAGGAGAAGTCGATCTATGGCTACCAATCTTGATCCTCCTTGATCTCAGATTGCAAATGCCTTAGCAGACCAGGTGCTCAGGAGCAGCAGCAGCAGAAGGCCATTGCTTTCACATCCTGCATGTGAGCTCCCAAAGGCACCTGGTGGGCCACTGCGAGTAGCAGAATGCTGGACTAGATGGACTCTGGTCTGATCCAGCAGGCTTGTTCTTATGTTCTTAAGTGTAATTTTCCAAATACTGATTTGTCTTCAGCGATATTTAGTTCCTTAAAGTCTTTGTGTTGAAAGAGAAGATAAATATTAACGGATATCTATACGTGAAACACAATTGTGCACACACGCAGACACGCACTTATGCATTTTCATCTGTTCTTAACTCCAACCTTCCCTAGAGCTTAGGGTGGGTGGTGATTTTGTAAAGGCTGAGCAAATTAAAATACCAATTAAAAATATAAATAGTTACTCGTGGCCGTGATCACAATTCACTCGCTGTGCCAAAGAGTTCTTCTGAGACCGCGTCTCGCTCCATCCTTTTCTGTGCCATATGGCAAAACTGTTTTTGAAACTTTCAAAAATAGTTAGCAAATTTCAGAAGCGTGGAAAGGCGTGGGAGGTCTGCTGTTGAAGACCGTGCCAGAATCACAGTTGCCCCTTGCCACCCCACAGTTGTGCATCCCTAAAGAACCTCTCTGAATCCAGACCTGGGCTGCTCCTGCACAGCCCATTTAGACCGGTGCGGGGCCAGTAAAAATGCCGTTGTGGAGGGAAGATCGCACAGCGACATCCCCCCCCCCATGGTGTTTTGGAAAACGCTGGCTTCCATTCGGCGCTGAGCAAACAGCACCGGGTGGAAGCTGGGGTTTCCCCCCGTGCTAGTACAGATCGTCTTACCTTGTCCCCCAGCCGCCGTTGCTCTGGAGAGGCCAGGGGACACGCCTCCTGGCCTCCGGACCTGGAAGCGTTGCCATGGCCACGGGGGCGTGTCCCCTGGCCTCTTCAGCACGACTGCAGCCGGGAGACAAGGTAAGCGGGATCTGCGCCAGCGTGCCCATGTGAACACAGCCCTGTGGGCCGCTGGGGCACCGGGGCCGTTCAGAGGACACCGTGCGAACGGCCCTGCGGGGTGCACCGGCATCAACTGTGCTGGTGCACCTCCGCTTGTGAGACGGTGCAGAAATGGCCCAGGATGAAGAGGCTAATGCTGAATCCATTCATTTGAGCCTTGGGTCTCTCCTTTAGATGGAGTTGTAGCTGGAAAGTTCCTCACTTATTGTAAGGCCCACAGGACAGGTCTTCTTTGGCCTGGCAGTGGTACTACCTTGTGTCAGAGACAAGAAGTTGTGCTGGTGTAGGATGTGAGCAAAGGACTCTCTCTCTCTCTCTCTCTCTCTCTCTCTCTCTCTCTCTCTCTCTCTCTCTCTCTCTCTCTCTCTCTCTCTCTCTCTCTCTCTCTCTCTCTGTGTGTGTGTGTATTTGTGTTTGGAGGGGGGAGAGTACAGTTGAATTTGCATTGAACAAACAAATGTATTCCCCCCCTTAGAATGTGAATAGCTCTCTCTGCAGAGGAAGAGTTTGTAAGCAATCAGCTGGAAAGAGGAAGTCAACCAAGACTATCAAAGCAAAAAATTTACTTCCCTGTGAAAAATTAGCTCTTTACTGTGTAAGAGAAATGTGATTAGTCTTTGGCTATCATGGTGGCATCATCTAGGAAATATTTTTCCCCTGGAAATATTTTTTTTAAAGGCATTCCTCAGCATAACTCCACTGGTTTTGAAGAAAACCAGGCTGTATTGGGAGATTGGCCCCTGTCTTGCAGAATAATCCTTTGGGGATTTTCTCTGGCTGCATTTTCAGTTCTCCTAGTTAGTGAGTTTTGCCATTTAGGACTAATAAAATTAGGACTAATAAAAGGAATTAGGACTAATAAAAGGAAACACTTCTTCACGCAACGTGTGATTGGTGTTTGGAATCTGCTGCCACAGGAGGTGGTGATGGCCACTAGCCTGGATAGCTTTAAAAAGGGCTTGGACAGATTTATGGAGGAGAAGTCATCTCTGGCTACCAATCTTGATCCTCTTTGATCTGAGATTGCAAATGCCTTAGCAGACCAGGTGCTCAGGAGCAGCAGCAGCAGAAGGCCATTGCTTTCCCATCCTGCATGTGAGCTCCCAAAGGCACCTGGTGGGCCACTGCGAGTAGCAGAGTGCTGGACTAGGTGGACTCTGGTCTGATCCAGCAGGCTAGTTCTTATGTTCTTATGTTCTTATTTGTGCAGTCACAAGGTAGCCTTCCCAGACAGCCGGACGAGTGGCTCTTAAATCCTTTTCTCTTCTTCACACAATTGACTTGTGAAATTCCTTGAGTCAAAAGTGTTGCAGCCACCCTTGAGTTAGACCAGCCATTCTCAACCAGGGTTCCCTGGTACCCTGGGGTGCCGTGAGCATGTCCCAGGGGTACCGCGGCAACACTGCCGCCCTCCCCCCTCATTTTTGTGGTGTCTCCCACCGGCACCAGTAAGGACATGGAGCTGGCCCATGAGGCAGGGCCTGCCACAAGGTCAGCAGCCACCACCACGCCCAGTACTTCCCTTCACCCTGGGAGGGGAAGGTGGGGGGTGTGGCAAGTAGGGGCAATGGGAGGGGAAGGTGGAGGGTGGCGGCAGGGGTACCATGAGATATGAAGAGTGGGGTCAAGGGTACCCTGACCTCGAAAAGGTTGGGAAACACTGAGTTAGACACATTTGTGAATCTTTGTTGTTGCCACAACCATTGGCCATGATGGCAAAATGAAACTGTATGTTGGCGTCTGGCAGCAGGGAAAGAGCCACCCAGATTCTAGGCCCGATGGCTGTTCTTTAGTTATCGAAGAGATAGAAGAGATAGAAAAAGTGCAGAGAGGAGCAACGAGGATGATTGAGGGACTGGAGCACCTTCCCTATGAGGAGAGGCTGCAGCGTTTGGGACTCTTTAGTTTGGAGAGGAGACGTCTGAGGGGGGATATTGAATATGATCTGAGGGGGGATATGATTGAAGTCTATAAAATTATGCATGGGTAGAAAATGTCGACAGAGAGGATTTTTTCTCTCTTTCTCACAATACTAGAACCAGGGGGCATTCATTGAAAATGCTGGGGGGAAGAATACGGACTAATAAAAGGAAACATTTCTTCCCGCAACGTGTGATTGGTGTTTGGAATCTGCTGCCACAGGAGGTGGTGATGGCCACTAACCTGGATAGCTTTAAAAGGGGCTTGGACAGATTTATGGAGGAGAAGTCGATCTCTGGCTACCAACATTGATCCTCCTTGATCTGAGATTGCAAAGGCCTTAGCAGACCAGGTGCTCAGGAGCAGCAGCCGCAGAAGGCCATTGCCTTCCCATCCTGCACCTGGTGGGCCACTGCGAGTAGCAGAATGCTGGACTAGATGGACTCTGCTCTGATCCAGCAGGCTCTTTCTTATGTTCTTATGTTCTGCCTTGTGATTCAGCAACTCCCATCCCCCGCCCCCTGTCTCCATTGGGCCAGATTGTATTGCTGTCATTATTCTGCGTCAACTTATATTGAATAAAGCCCCCTGAGAGAGTTTCTTTTATTGCCTTTACTTCATTTTAAAAAAGTTCATTCTTTCTCACTCCCCTGCATAACTTTTTCTCAGCTTTGTGTACATATTACTAAAAGTTATAAATGTAGTTAATGTGGTATTTTTGTTTCATCGTACATGCCTCTTAATAAATTATCGTGATCCATTGAGGGTTTTTACGTATTGCATAAAACGTTCTGCAACTTGACCAGCCGATTGATTTTCTTTGGAGTGAACATTACCTAACCCCTAATTTCCTTATATTGAGTGCTGTCGGAGGGGAAATGTGCACCGATAGGCAGAAAGTGGACTCAGAATTGGCGTGGTTTTCCCAAGATTGCGACTAGAAGACCTTTAAGATGTCCAGTTCCACTGTGCATTTTGCACAGAGCAGCACAAGGAAGGGATCGGTTCTGTTGTCTCCTGGCAACTAAAATACTTACTGAAAGAAGTTGGCCATGTCAATGTGATTATGGAAGCAAAGATGCAGTACATTTTCCCTGATTAGTTTGTACCTTTAGCTTATTGGGAACAATGTAATTTGGTATTTTGGAAGTTCCAGAAAAGCTACTCGAGGTGTTCCTGTTCTGTGGTTCCCACCCTCCCTCGCTAATTCGGGTTGGCATCAGCAGTTCTGTCCTGCTGACAGCGGCATTTTCAATTGGTGCAAGGAGCCGTCTATCGATAGGAGTCTACAGAATCTCCTTTGCCAATCGAAAGCACTTCCATTAGTGGAGAGGAGGATTGGGATCCAACCTAGCACAGTGCTATCCGGCACTTGATGATCGAGAACGTTCGATTAACTCACATCACCCTGAGGGCAAGCTCCCACCTCCAGCCGCTCTGTAGCTGGCCAACTTGATGCCTCTGATAGTTGCTGGCCATCTGACAGTTGGTGCTGCCTGATGACATCATCATCATGTGCCTCTTTACCCTCAAGTTATTGGGAATCAGCTTTGCCAGTGGACTCCGGGGCTCACTTATCTGACAGCTGTGTAGCATGGCTTTAGAGAGAAGTGTCCCAGCAGACATGAGGGCTGTTATCATGGGGTTTCCAATAGAGGGAAGACTGCTGTGGATTCTTCTGGGTACAGTTTTGTGCAGGATAATAAGCTTGATTACCCTGCATATTTAATTAATCAGCAGCCGTATACCCTAGGAGTGCTGGATAATAAAGCATTTATGTATCTAGGAGGAATTGGAGCTAATAAGACACATCCAGTAAATTCAAACTGCCCGTGTAGCTGCAAATTATAAAACCTGCTTATTTGATTGGGGGGGGGGGGAGTTATGGCTGCAGCTAAGATAAGTTTTCATTTCTAGCATTTAGAATTTCTTTAAACAATAATTCAGCCATTGTGATTCTCTGTTAGCAAGTGCTGCTCCGGCTGTTTGTTTAAATAAATAATTGTCCTTCACCAAGCTCTCCTTGTACAACAAAGTGCTGCTTCTTTTGCTAAAAAATCCCTATGGAATATGTTCAGATAATGCTAAATGGGCAGCTCCAAGTCTAGTGGTGGCGAACCTATGGCACTCCAGGTGTTCATGGACTACAATTCCCATTAGCTCCTGCCAGCATGGCCAATAGGCCATGCTGGCAGGGACGAATGGGAATTGAAGTCCATGAACATCTGGAGTGCCATAGGTTCGCCACCACTGTCCTAGTCTGATAGCTGGCTTCATTGAACCCGTCTTGTACCCCTCTCACCAAAGTGTTTGCAACTCTACAATTGCTCCAGCCAATCACTGTGGCCTTGTTCAGTGATCTCTATCACCATTGCTGGTTACCTTGTCAGCGACTGACGCTCAGTTTAACTTGTGCACTCCAATACATGCCAGCTGGGTGACCTTGGGCTAGTCAC